>NC_091295.1:66692997-66722997 GCF_038502225.1 Cherax quadricarinatus | reverse complement strand
CTCTATCATATGCCTTTTCTAAATCCATAAATGCAATAAAAACTTCCCTATCTTTATCTAAATACTGTTCACATATATGCTTCAATGTAAACACCTGATCTACACATCCCCTACCCACTCTAAAACCTCCTTGCTCATCCGCAATCCTACATTCTGTCTTACCTCTAATTCTTTCAATTATAACCCTACCGTACACTTTTCCTGGTATACTCAGTAAGCTTATTCCTCTATAATTTTTACAGTCTCTTTTGTCCCCTTTCCCTTTATATAAAGGGACTATACATGCTCTCTGCCAATCCCTAGGTACCTTCCCCTCTTTCATACATTTATTAAACAAAAGTACCAACCACTCCAACACTATATCCCCCCCTGCTTTTAACATTTCTGTCATGATCCCATCAGTTCCAGCTGCTTTACCCCCTTTCATTTTACGTAATGCCTCACGTACCTCCCCCACACTTACATTCTGCTCTTCTTCACTCCTAAAAGATGGTATACCTCCCTGACCAGTGCATGAAATTACTGCCTCTGTTTCTTCCTTAACATTTAAAAGTTCCTCAAAATATTCTCGCCATCTACCCAATACCTCCATCTCCCCATCTACTAACTCCCCTACTCTGTTTTTAACTGACAAATCCGTATTTTCCCTAGGCTTTCTTAACTTGTTTAACTCACTCCAAAATTTTTTCTTATTTTCATTAAAATTTCTTGACAGTGCCTCTCCCACTCTATCATCTGCTCTCCTTTTGCACTCTCTCACCACTCTCTTTACCTTTCTTTTACTTTCCATATACTCTGCTCTTCTTATAACACTTCTGCTTTGTAAAAACCTCTCATAAGCTACCTTTTTCTCTTTTATCACACCCTTTACTTCATCATTCCACCAATCACTCCTCTTTCCTCCTGCCCCCACCCTCCTATAACCACAAACTTCTGCCCCACATTCTAATACTGCATTTTTAAAACTATTCCAACCCTCTTCAACCCCCCCACTACTCATCTTTGCACTAGCCCACCTTTCTGCCAATAGTCGCTTATATCTCACCCGAACTTCCTCCTCCCTTAGTTTATACACTTTCACCTCCCTCTTACTTGTTGTTGCCACCTTCCTCTTTTCCCATCTACCTCTTACTCTAACTGTAGCTACAACTAAATAATGATCCGATATATCAGTTGCCCCTCTATAAACATGTACATCCTGGAGCCTACCCATCAACCTTTTATCCACCAATACATAATCTAATAAACTACTTTCATTACGTGCTACATCATACCTTGTATATTTATTTATCCTCTTTTTCATAAAATATGTATTACTTATTACCAAATTTCTTTCTACACAGAGCTCAATTAAAGGCTCCCCATTTACATTTACCCCTGGCACCCCAAATTTACCTACTACTCCCTCCATAACATTTTTACCCACTTTAGCATTGAAATCCCCAACCACCATTACTCTCACACTTGATTCAAAACTCCCCACGCATTCACTCAACATTTCCCAAAATCTCTCTCTCTCCTCTACACTTCTCTCTTCTCCAGGTGCATACACGCTTATTATAACCCACTTTTCACATCCAATCTTTATTTTACTCCACATAATCCTTGAATTAATACATTTATAGTCCCTCTTTTCCTGCCATAGCTTATCCTTCAACATTATTGCTACTCCTTCTTTAGCTCTAACTCTATTTGAAACCCCTGACCTAATCCCATTTATTCGTCTCCATTGAAACTCTCCCACCCCCTTCAGCTTTGTTTCACTTAAAGCCAGGACATCCAGTTTCTTTTCATTCATAACATCCACAATCATCTCTTTCTTATCATTTGCACAACATCCACGCACATTCAGACTTCCCACTTATATATATATATATATATATATATATATATATATATATATATATATATATATATATATACATATATATATAGTTGACACCTTAAATCACTCAGCTGCAGATGCCTCATAATATTGGGTTGCCAGCCAGGACTCTAGCAAGGTTCATCTCCAGGTCAGGCTGACCAGTGAGCCTCTAGCCTGGACGTGAGCCTCACCAGCTGTGCTTCCTTCAGTGTACTCGGCGGACACAAGAGATATCCCACTGGCTCTCATATTTCTTTGTGTATCCTCTTGTGGGGAATATTTACGAATGTAGATTAATGGTTTGATAAATTTGGCACTTGTGTAACCCTTGGGTATTTCTACTGAGGAGACGTTTCGCCAGCAAGTGGCTTCTTCAGTCCAATGCAGAGAAAGGTGGAGGATGAGGAGTGTGAGGTAATCAGTCCCTCATCCCCCAGTCGATGTAATCAGTCTATCATTTTTTTCCAGATTGTTGGACTGATTACATTGACTCCAGGCTGAGGGACTGATTACCACAAACTCCTTCTGATTTTCATCATTCTTCTCTATATAGGACTGATAAAGCCTCAGTAAAGACATCCAAGTGTTGTACGTGTGTCTGAGTGATCAACTGAAGCTTTCTTCAGTCGGTCAGTAAGTGAATGTCTGTCTGTCCTCAGCAGAGTCACGACCAGATAGAAAGTAATTGTTGCTGCCACTTTATGTATGTTAACCTTTCTCTCTCTCTCTCTCTCTCTCTCTCTCTCTCTCTCTCTCTCTCTCTCTCTCTCTCTCTCTCTCTCTCTCTCTCTCTCTCTCTCTCTCTCTCTCTCTCTCTCTCTCTCTCTCTCTCTCTCTCTCTCTCTCTCTCTCTCTCTCTCCTTTTCTAAGATGTCAGTGCCATCTATCGGAGAATTGACAAATCACCGCTGGTGTCTGCACTCGAGGCTTCACTCTGACAGTTACGAATCCTCCTCCACTCTTCCTCCACTCAAGATTCTTCACCTTCCTACTCCTAGTCTTCTTTATTCTTCATAATTTCACTTCTCCCATGTTTACAGCTTGATCCTTCAGTCACAGTATTTTGTTGCTGTTGTTTTTATGTTTGTTGTTGTTGTTCCTTCCCTTCCCTTCCCTTCCCTCCCCTTCCTTTCTTTCCCCTTCCACTCCCTTTTATTCCCTTCCCTTCATTCCCCTTCGTTTTCCTTCCATCCTTCACTGTAAGTGTCAAGTACAGATGCGATGTCTAACTGGCTGACAGTGTGAATGACAGACAGGATAGCTGACAGCTTGACTGGGTGGTTAAGGCCGTGGTTGACTGAATAAGATTGTGGTTGAATAAGATTGTGGTTGACTGACTGAAATACCCTTCCCCTGGGGTGCCACCTCCCATAGAACCCCCCCTTAGGAAAGCACGTCATTCTCTTCCCCTGGGAGTGTCCATCCCCATACCCCTCAAGAGGTGCTTCCCCTCCTTCCCTTGGGAATGTCTGCCCTCAGGAGCCCTCAGAAGGTACTTCCCCTACTTCCCCTAGGGATGTCTGCCATCAGAACACCTCAGGGGTGCTTCCCCTACTTCCCCTGGGGATGTCTGCCCTCAGGACCCCTCATGAGGTACTTCCTCTACTTCCTCTGGGGATGTCTGCCCTAAGGACTCCTCTGAAGGTACTTCCCCTCCTTCCCCTGGGGATGTCTGTCCTAAGAACCCCTCAGAGGTACTTCCCCTACTTCTCCAGGAGTTGTTTGCCCACAGGACCCCTCAGAAGGCACTTCCCCTCCTTCTCCTGGGAATGTCTGCAATCAGAACCCCCCAGGGGCATTTCCCCTACTTCCCCTGGGGATGCCTGCCATCAAAACCCCTCAAGGCAACTTCCCCTACTTCCTCTGGGGATGTCTACCCTTAGGACTCCTCATGAGGTACTTTTCCTACTTTCCCTGGGGATGTCTGCTCTCAGGACCCTTCAGAAGGTACTTCCCCTACTTCCCCTGGGGATGTTTGCACTTAGGACCCCTCAGAAGGTACTTCCCCTACTTCCCCTGGGATGTCTGCCCTCAGGACCACTCATGAGGTACTTCCCCTACTTCCCCTGGGGATGTTTGCCCTCAGGACCCCTCATGAGGTACTTCTCCTACTTCCCCTGGGGATATCTGCTCTCAAAACCCTTCAGAAGGTACTTCTCCTACTTCCCCTGTGGATGTCTGCCCTCAGAACCCCTCAGGGGTATTTCCCTACTTCCCCTGGGGATGCCTGCCATCAAAACCCCACAGGGGTACTTCCCATACTTCTCCTGGGGATATCTGCCCTCAGAACCCCTCATGGGTACTTCCCCTACGTCCCCTGAGGATGCCTGATATCGCAACCTCTCAGGGATACTTCACCTATTTCCCATTGGGATGTCTGTCCTAAGAACCACCTCAGGGGTACTTCTCCTACTTTCCAAGGGGATGTCTGCCATCAGAACCCCTCATGGGCACTTCCCCTACTTCCCCTGGGGATGTCTTCCCTCAAAACCCCTCAGGGGTACTTTCCCTACTTCCCCTACTTCCCCTACTTCTCCTGTGGATGTCTACTCTCACGACCCTTCGAAAGGTACTTCCCCTACTTCCCCTGGGGATGTCTGCCCTCAGAACCCCTCAGGGGTACTTCCCCTACTTCCTCTGGGGATATCTGCCCTCAGAACCCCTCAGGGGCTCTTCTCCTACTTCCCCTGGGGATGTCTGCCCTCCGAATCTCTGATGAAGTATTTCCCCTACTTCCCCGGGATATGTCTGCCCTCAGAACCCCTCAGGGGTACTTCCCCTACTTCCCCTGGGGTGTCTGCCCTCAGAACCCCTCAGAAGGTACTTCCCCTACTTCCCCTGGGGATGTCTGCCCTCAGAACCCCACTTGGGTACTTCCCCTACTTTTCCTGGGGATGTCTGCCCACAGAACCCTTCAGGGGTACTTCCTCTACTTCCCCTGGGGATGTCTGCCCTCAGAACCCCTCAGGGTAACTTCCTCTACTTCCCCTGGAGATGTCTGCTCTCAGAACCCCTCAGGGGAACTTCCTCTACTTCCCATGGGGATGTCTGCCCTCAGAACCCCTCAGGAGAACTTCCTCTAATTCCCCTGGAAATGTCTGCCCTCAGAACCCCTCTGGTGTAGTTTTCCTACTTCCCCTGGGGATGTCTGCCCTCAGAATCCCTCAGGGGAACTTCCTCTACTTCCCTTGGAAATGACTGCCTTAAGAACCCCCTAAGGGGTACTTCCCCTACTTCCCCTGGGGATGTCAGTCCTCAGAACCCCTCAGGGGAACTTCCTCTACTTCCCCTGGGAATGTCTGCCCTAAGAACCCCCTCAGGGGTACTTCCCCTGGGGATGTCTGCCCTCAGAACCCCTCCGGGGTACTTCCCCTACTTCCCTTGGGGATGTCTGCCCTCAGAACCCCTCAGGGGTACTTCCCTTACCTCCCTTGGGGACGTCTGCCCTCAGAACCCCTCAGGGAAATTTCTCTACTTCCCCTGAGAATGTCTGCCCTAAGAACCCCCTCAGGGGTACTTCCCCTACTTCCCCTACTTCCCCTGGGGATGTCTGCCCTCAGAACCCCTCATGAGAACTTCCCCTACTTCCCCTGGGGATGTCTGCCCTCAGAACCCCTCAGGAGAACTTCCTCTACTTCCCCTGGGAATGTCTGCTCTAAGAACCCCCTCAGGGGTACTTCCCTTACTTCCCCTGGGAAAGTCTGCCCTCAGAACCCCTCAGAAGAACTTCCTCTACTTCCCATGGTGATGTCTGCCCTCAGAACCCCTCAGGGGTACTTCCCCTACTTCCCCTGGGGATGTCTGCATTTCGAACCCCTCAGGGGTACTTCCCCTACTTCCCCTGGTGATGTCTGCCCTCAGAACCTCTCAGGGGTACGTCCCCTACTTCCTCTTGGGATGTCTGCCCACAGAACCCCTCAGGGGTACTTCCCCTACTTCCCCTGGGGATATCTGCCCTCAGAACCCCTCAGGGGTACTTCCCCTACTTCCCTTGGGGATGTCTGCCCTCAGAACCCCTCAGGGGTACTTCCCCTATTTCCCCTGGGGTTGATTCCTCCAGTAAAACTTCTCGTTCAGTTGTCATGGTTACACAAGACGACTAATTTATTCATTGGCACAACCGCGCCTTTAACTTTTATTTTCTTAATGATGATGATCTCTCTCTCTCTCTCTCTCTCTCTCTCTCTCTCTCTCTCTCTCTCTCTCTCTCTCTCTCTCTCTCTCTCTCTCTCTCTCTCTCCATATACTATATATATATATATATATATATATATATATATATATATATATATATATATATATATATATATATATATATATATATATATATATATACATATATATATATATATATATATATATATATATATATATATATATATATATATATATATATATATATATATATATATATATATCTGTCTATCTATCTACGCTGAAATCAACTGATTTGTGATGTTTTTCCAGTAACTGCGTCAGGACGACCAGTTGATAAAGACCCAAATATATTATTAATAAGGGTAATGGTAGAAATGGTGGTAGTAGTGGTGGTAGTAGTGATGGTAGTAGTGGGGGTAGTAGTGATGGAAATAGTGGTGGTAGTAGTGGTAGCATTGGTGGTAGTACTGGTGGTAGTAGTGGTGGTAGTAGTGGTGGTAGAAGTGGTGGTAGTACTGGTGGTAGTAGTGGTGGTTGTACTGGTGGTAGTAGTGGTGGTAGTAGTGGTGGAAGTAGTGGTGGTAGTAGTTGTCGTAGTAGTTGTGGTAGTAGTGGTGGTAGTAGTGGTGGTAGTAGTGGTGGTAGTAGTGGTGGTAGTAGTGGTGGTAGTAGTTGTGGTAGTAGTTGTGGTAGTAGTGGTGGTAGTAGTGGTGGTAGTAGTGGTGGTAGTAGTGTGGTAGTAATGGTGGTAGTATTGGTGGTACAGGTAGTAATGATGGTAGTGGTGTGGTGGTATGGTGGTAGTAATGGTGGTAGTAGTGGTGGTAGTGGTGGTGTAGTGGTGGTAGTAGTGGTCGTAGTGTTGTGGTAGTGGTCGGAGTAGTGGTGGTAGTAGTAGTAGGTAGTAGTGGTGGTAGTAAGTGCGCATGATGGTAGTACTGGTGGTAGTAGTGGTGGTAGTAGTGGTGGTAGTAATGGTGGTAGTAGTGGTGGTATTAGTGATGGTAGTAGTGGTGGTATGTGGTGTAGTGGTGGTAGTAGTGGTGGTAGTAGTGGTGGTAGTAATGGTAGTAGTGGTGGTAATAGTTGTGGTAGTAGTTGTGGTAGTAGTAGTGGTAGCATTGGTGGTAGTAGTGGTGGTAGTAGTGGTGGTAGTAGTGGTGGTAGTTGTTGTGGTAGTAGTGGTGGTAATAGTGGTGGTAGTAGTGGTGGTAGTAGTTGTAGTAGTAGTTGTGGTAGTAGTGGTGGTAATAGTTGTGGTAGTAGTTGTGGTAGTAGTGGTAGCATTGGTGGTAGTAATGGTGGTAGTAGTGGTGGTAGTAGTGGTGGCAGTAGTGGTAGCATTGGTGGTAGTAATGGTGGTAGTAGTGGTGGTAGTAGTGGTGGTAGTAGTTGTGGTAGTAGTGGTGGTAATAGTGGTGGTAATAGTGGTGGTAGTAGTGGTGGTAGTATTGGTGGTAGGAGAGGTAGCATTGGTGGTAGTAGTGGTAGCATTGGTGGTAGTAGTGGTGGTAGTAGTGTGGGTAGTAGTGGTGGTAGCATTGATGGTAACATTGGAGGTAGTAGTGATGGTAGTATTGATGGTAGCAGTGGTGGTATTAATGGTTTTTGCCGCGGTGGTAGCAATGGTTTTAGCAGTGGTGGTAGCAGTGATGGTAGCATCGGAGGTGAATATTAAAATGGTATTTTATACCATTTTAATATTCACTCTGTCAGACACTGCAACACAATGGTATCTTGGTACAGAACAGAAAAACTTGTACAACTTCTACTAGTGAGAATGTCTGGATTTGAGAGGGACGTGACCTCCCAACGACTACATTCTTACCTCTACTAGTGACCTACATATCACCTCCTGGCGTTATATAAGGCTCCATCCTGTCACTTCAACTCCATAGTGTTTCAGACTATGAAACAATACTCTTCTCCAGGCTGAGGGACTGACCACCTCAAAACTTTAAGGGTGATGGACTGATTACATCGTCTTCACGTCTCTTCTATCAACTTTTCTGTACTCGACTGAAGAAGCCTACTGTGTAGGCGAAACGTTTCGAAATAAAGATACCTAACTTTTGCTTATGTGTCTTACCTAACAACCTGTCGGTATTAAGACACATGTGCAACATCAGGGTATCTTTATTGAAGACGTTTCGCCATCCAGTGGCTTTATCAATACAAATTCTAGGACATAACTTGAAGACAGCAGAACTATGTACAGAAGATGAGGTAATCAGTCCTCAACCTAGAGTAGGTGCGAAGAGCACCATAGTCGTGGAGATTCTGAAGCAGAAGAAAGAATCCTGGCGCTTATATAGTAACGTCAGGTGTAGCAGACGAGGGCATATTCATTGGTAGGCGGGATTCCCCAGTGGAAGTAGGTCCTTCCCAAAGAGATGGGTTAGTTGTAGTAGTAGTTGTCGTAGTCGTGAAGGTTATGTACATGTCCTCAGAATTAAGATTCCATGATGTTGCAGTGTCTGACAAGTTGTGTACGAATGGTACACAATACCGACAAAATGAGATTAAGACACATGGGCAACATCTGGGTATCTTTATTGAAGACGTTTCGCCATCCAGTGGCTTTATCAATACAAATTCTAGGACATAACTTGAAGACAGTAGAACTATGTACAGAAGATGAGGTAATCAGTCCCTCAACCTAGGAGTAGGTGCGAAGAGCACCATAGTCGTGGAGATTCTGAAGCAGAAGAAAGGATCCTGGCGCTTATATAGTAACGTCAGGTGTAGCAGACGAGGGCATATTCACTGGTAGGCGGGATTCCCCAGTGGAAGTAGGTCCTTCCCAAAGAGATGGGTTAGTTGTAGTAGTAGTTGTCGTAGTCGTGAAGGTTATGTACATGTCCTCAGAATTAAGATTCCATGATGTTGCAGTGTATGACAAGTTGTGTACGAATGGTATAAAATATCGACAAGATGAGATTAAGACACATGTGCAACATCTGGGTATCTTTATTGTAGACGTTTCGCCATCCAGTGGCTTTATCAATACAAATTCTAGGACATAACTTGAAGACAGTAGAACTATGTACAGAAGACAGTAGAACTATGTATCTCATCTTGTCGGTATTGTATACCATTCGTACACAACTTGTCAGACACTGCAACATCATGGAATCTTAATTCTGAGGACATGTACATAACCTTCACGACTACGACAACTACTACTACAACTAACCCATCTCTTTGGGAAGGACCTACTTCCACTGGGGAATCCCGCCTACCAGTGAATATGCCCTCGTCTGCTACACCTGACGTTACTATATAAGCGCCAGGATCCTTTCTTCTGCTTCAGAATCTCCACGACTATGGTGCTCTTCGCACCTACTCCTAGGTTGAGGGACTGATTACCTCATCTTCTGTACATAGTTCTACTGTCTTCAAGTTATGTCCTAGAGTTTGTATTGATAAAGCCACTGGATGGCGAAACGTCTACAATAAAGATACCCAGATGTTGCACATGTGTCTTAATCTCATCTTGTCGGTATTGTATGCAACATCATGGAATCTTAATTCTGAGGACATGTACATAACCTTCACGACTACGACAACGACTACTACAACTAACCCATCTCTTTGGGAAGGACCTACTTCCACTGGGGAATCCCGCCTACCAGTGAATATGCCCTCGTCTGCTTCACCTGACGTTACTATATAAGCGCCAGGATCCTTTCTTCAGCTTCAGAATCTCCACGACTATGGTGCTCTTCGCACCTACTCCTAGGTTGAGGGACTGATTACCTCATCTTCTGTACATAGTTCTACTGTCTTCAAGTTATGTCCTA
The DNA here is from genome assembly GCF_038502225.1 of Cherax quadricarinatus. NCBI lineage: Eukaryota > Metazoa > Arthropoda > Malacostraca > Decapoda > Parastacidae > Cherax > Cherax quadricarinatus. The sequence goes on along the minus strand of NC_091295.1, from coordinate 66,713,169 downwards.
GAATTTGTATTGATAAAGCCACTGCATGGCGAAACGTCTACAATAAAGATACCCAGATGTTGCACATGTGTCTTACTCTCATCTTACCACTTGTTACTGCTGAGAGCCTCGTCCTCACTGCTGGTAACCACTTACCACTTGTTACTGCTGACAGCCTCCTCCTCACTGCTGGTAACCACTTAACACTTGTTACTGCTGCCAGCCTCTTCCTCACTGCTGGTAACCACTTACCACTTATTACTGCTACCAGCCTCCTCCTCACTGCTGGTAACTACTTACCACTTGTTACTGCTGACAGCCTCCTCCTCACTGCTGGTAACCACTTACCACTTGTTACTGCTGACAGCCTCCTCCTCACCGCTGGTAACCACTTACTACTTGCTACTGCTTCCAGCCTCCTCCTCACTGCTGGTAACCACTTACCACTTGTTACTGCTGACAGCCTCCTCCTCACTGCTGGTAACCACTTACTACTTGCTACTGCTTCCAGCCTCCTCCTCACTGCTGGTAACCACTTACCACTTGTTACTGCTGACAGCCTCCTCCTCACTGCTGGTAACCACTTACCACTTGTTACTGCTACCAGCCTCCTCCTCACTGCTGGTAACCACTTACCACTTGTTACTGCTGACAGCCTCCTCCTCACTGCTGGTAACCACTTACCACTTGTTACTGCTGACAGCCTCCTCCTCACTGCTGGTAACCACTTACCACTTGTTACTGCTGACAGCCTCCTCCTCACTGCTGGTAACCACTTACCACTTGTTACTGCTGACAGCCTCCTCCTCACTGCTGGTAACCACTTACCACTTGTTACTGCTTCCAGCCTCCTCCTCACTGCTGGTAACCACTTACCACTTGTTACTGCTGACAGCCTCCTCCTCACTGCTGGTAACCACTTACCACTTGGCTACAGCCTCCTCCTCACTGCTGGTAACCACTTACCACTTGCTACTGCTACCAGCCTCCTCCTCACTGCTGGTAACCACTTACCACTTGTTACTGCTGACAGCCTCCTCCTCACTGCTGGTAACCACTTACCACTTGTTACTGCTGACAGCCTCCTCCTCACCGCTGGTAACCACTTACCACTTGTTACTGCTACCAGCCTCCTCCTCACTGCTGGTAACCACTTACCACTTGTTACTGCTACCAGCCTCCTCCTCACTGCTGGTAACCACTTACCACTTGTTACTGCTTCCAGCCTCCTCCTCACTGCTGGTAACCACTTACCACTTGTTACTGCTGACAGCCTCCTCCTCACTGCTGGTAACCACTTACCACTTGTTACTGCTGACAGCCTCCTCCTCACTGCTGGTAACCACTTACCACTTGTTACTGCTGACAGCCTCCTCCTCACTGCTGGTAACCACTTACCACTTGTTACTGCTGACAGCCTCCTCCTCACTGCTAGTAACCACTTACCACTTGTTACTGCTGACAGCCTCCTCCTCACTGCTGGTAACCACTTACTACTTGCTACTGCTTCCAGCCTCCTCCTCACTGCTGGTAACCACTTACCACTTGTTACTGCTGACAGCCTCCTCCTCACTGCTGGTAACCACTTACTACTTGCTACTGCTTCCAGCCTCCTCCTCACTGCTGGTAACCACTTACCACTTGTTACTGCTGACAGCCTCCTCCTCACTGCTGGTAACCACTTACCACTTGTTACTGCTGACAGCCTCCTCCTCACTGCTGGTAACCACTTACTACTTGCTACTGCTTCCAGCCTCCTCCTCACTGCTGGTAACCACTTACCACTTGTTACTGCTGACAGCCTCCTCCTCACTGCTGGTAACCACTTACCACTTGTTACTGCTGACAGCCTCCTCCTCACTGCTGGTAACCACTTACTACTTGCTACTGCTTCCAGCCTCCTCCTCACTGCTGGTAACCACTTACCACTTGTTACTGCTGACAGCCTCCTCCTCACTGCTGGTAACCACTTACCACTTGTTACTGCTGACAGCCTCCTCCTCACTGCTGGTAACCACTTACCACTTGTTACTGCTGACAGCCTCCTCCTCACTGCTGGTAACCACTTACCACTTGTTACTGCTGACAGCCTCCTCCTCACTGCTGGTAACCACTTACCACTTGTTACTGCTGACAGCCTCCTCCTCACTGCTGGTAACCACTTACTACTTGCTACTGCTTCCAGCCTCCTCCTCACTGCTGGTAACCACTTACCACTTGTTACTGCTGACAGCCTCCTCCTCACTGCTGGTAACCACTTACTACTTGCTACTGCTTCCAGCCTCCTCCTCACTGCTGGTAACCACTTACCACTTGTTACTGCTGACAGCCTCCTCCTCACCGCTGGTAACCACTTACTACTTATTACTGCTGACAGCCTCCTCCTCACCGCTGGTAACCACTTACTACTTATTACTGCTGACAGCCTCCTCCTCACCGCTGGTAACCACTTACTACTTATTACTGCTGACAGCCTCCTCCTCACCGCTGGTAACCACTTACTACTTATTACTGCTGACAGCCTCCTCCTCACCGCTGGTAACCACTTACTACTTATTACTGCTGACAGCCTCCTCCTCACCGCTGGTAACCACTTACTACTTATTACTGCTGACAGCCTCCTCCTCACCGCTGGTAACCACTTACCACTTGTTACTGCTGACAGCCTCCTCCTCACCGCTGGTAACCACTTACCACTTGTTACTGCTGACAGCCTCCTCCTCACTGCTGGTAACCACTTACCACTTGTTACTGCTGACAGCCTCCTCCTCACCGCTGGTAACCACTTACCACTTGTTACTGCTGACAGCCTCCTCCTCACCGCTGGTAACCACTTACCACTTGTTACTGCTGACAGCCTCCTCCTCACCGCTGGTAACCACTTACCACTTGTTACTGCTGACAGCCTCCTCCTCACCGCTGGTAACCACTTACCACTTGTTACTGCTGACAGCCTCCTCCTCACTGCTGGTAACCACTTACCACTTGTTACTGCTGACAGCCTCCTCCTCACCGCTGGTAACCACTTACCACTTGTTACTGCTGACAGCCTCCTCCTCACTGCTGGTAACCTTCAGTAACATCAACCACCTCACATTCACTGATATACTTATGCAGGACAATTTTCAGTTTCTTATTTTTCTCCTTGAATACTAGAACTTCCTCCTTCAACACCTTAAACTCAAACTCTAAGATGCTACAGAAGGCAGCCATGGTGCTCTGTATCCCTCCACACAAATCCCCCAAGACAGAGAGACCTTCTGTAACAATATAGTGTAGACCCTCCATCCACTTTCATCTCTCCTGTAAGTTACATCCCCTCAAGAGAGGTTCCTTGACGCTTGTGAGGGGCTCTTGATCTTGGGAATTGGATCTGTGCTCCGGGTCCCTGAATTGAGCCTTAATACCTTCCACCCCCCCCCCACACGCTGTATAATCCTACGGGTTTAGCGCTCCCCCATAATTATATTAATAATAATGTAAGTTACATGCCATTTTTCCAATATGTTATAATTTTCCCTCTCTTTTCATGCCGGTAGTGGCTGGAGGGAGTGAAGGGTGAGGAGAGAGCCTTCCGTATTACCATTCTGGTCGCTAACATCTACATATAATGCAAAATAATCCTTGTTCTTCATAGAGATGAATGGTTCGTCTCGGTAGAAATCCGTGGTGTGGTCTCTAAAGTTCTCTGGTATCAGTGGTTCCCTTGTACTCTCTCTGTTTCTGCCCCTCTCTTTGTCTCTGTCTCTGTCTGTCTGTCTGTCTGTCTGTCTGTCTGTATGTCTGTCTGTCTGTCTCTGTCTCTCTCTCTCTCTCTCTCTCTCTCTCTCTCTCTCTCTCTCTCTCTCTCTCTCTCTCTCTCTCTCTCTCTCTCTCTCTCTCTCTCTCTCTCTCTCTCTCTCTCTCTCCCAGTTCGGGGCGTTCACAAAGGCCCAACTTTTCGCTTTTTACGGAAGGAAACTCTCACACACGTATTCTTTGGGGAGGTAAAATACTTTCCTCAACTCTGCACCTCCTGCCGTGTTTGAAATTCCAGTCCCGAACGCTTCCTTTCTTCCAGTTCCAGAATTGTATTTACAATAGTTCAGCTCTCTAACCCCCTCCCCCCCTTTTCACCTCCACCTTCCCCCCCCACCTTCAGAGGTGCCATCCCTTGCCTCCTTCTGGAAGGCCAACGTTGCACTTCAGTTTCCAGGATCTGCTGGACCTTCTTGAAGTTCAGCTCCCAGGATCGGCTGGACCTTCTTGAAGTTCAGCTTCCAGGATCTGCTGGACCTTCTTCCAGTTCAGTTTCCAGGATCTGCTGGACTTTCTTCCGGTTCAGTTTAAAGGATCTGCTGGACTTTCTTCCAGTTCATTTTCCAGGAACTGCTGGATCTTTTTGCAGTTAATTTTCCAGGATCTGTTGGACCTTCTTCCAATTTACTTTCATAAAATGTGCTGGAGTTCTTTACACTTCATTTTCTTAAAGACTTGCTTCACAACATCACACTTCATCTTCTTGAATCTGTCGGGATTTGTCACACTTCACTTTCCAAAGATCTGCTGGAATTATTGGCATTTCCCTTTCCAAGATCTGCTGGAAACAGCAGAAATGATCTTTCTAGAGAGATCTGCTGGAAACCGCTGGAACGTGCTATCTAAATATCTGCTGGAATTCGTTGCAAATTCAGTTTTTTTCCGTAGAATTCGTGGACAGAGAATGACAGTAACTGCCATTCACTGTCCACGATTTGCTTTCACTTGAGAAGTATTTCTTCACTCTCACTCTCTCTCTCTCTCTCTCTCTCCCTCTGGAACACTTGAGAGTCGGTTCTTGCCAACTCTTGGAACTCCTCCCAGTAAGGCTCTTATTTTTGGTATCTTTCTTCCTCTCGTCGCTCTTTTCCTCTGGATAGAGTTTTCTTTCTATGAATGTTGCCATCTTGAATGTTTGAGCAAGATTCTTTACCGTGGTTGCAGTGTTCCAGAACTCGGCAGAAACAGCAGTAGCAGGAGCAGTAGCAGGGGCAGTACCAGGAGCAGTAGCAGGGGCAGTAGCAGGAGCAGTAGCAGGGGCAGTAGCAGGAGCAGTAGCAGGGGCAGTACCAGGAGCAGTAGCAGGGGCAGTAGCAGGAGCAGTAGCAGGGGCAGTAGCAGGAGCAGTAGCAGGGGCAGTAGCAGGAGCAGTAGCAGGAGCAGCAGCAGGGACAGTAGCAGGGGCAGTAGCAGTGGCAGTAGCAGGAGCAGTAGCAGGGACAGTAGCAGGGGCAGTAACACGAGCAGTAGCACGAGCAGTAGCAGTAGCAGTTGCTGAAGCAGTACTGGAGCAGTTCTGGAGCAGTGCTGGAGCAGTGCTGGAGCAGTGCTAGAGGAGTGCTGGAACAGTGCTGGAGGATTGCTGGAGCAGTGCTGGAGGAGTACTGGTGCAGTGCTAGAGTAGTGCTGGAGCAGTGCTGGAGGAGTACTGGAGCAGTGCCAGAGGAGTGCTGGAGCAGTGCTGGAGCAGTGCTGGAGCAGTGCTGGAGCAGTGCTACAGCAGTGCTGGAGGAGTGCTGGAGGAGTGCTGAAGCAATGTTGGAGCAATACTGGAGCAATGGTGGAGCAGTGCTTTAGTGTTGAAAAACCAGTCCCAGGAGACCCTGAACTTACGCCTTCAGTTTCTCCAGCACTCCAGCACTCTGGCACTCCAACACTTTCAGAATTCACTCAAGTACATACTTTCTCAAGAGAGAGAGGGAGATGGGTGAGGAAGATATGCATTTATGACTGGTCGATGCTCTCTCGTTTTGATGGGATCCACTAGCCTTTCCAGAAGGAAGAGGAGTCAGAGTCGGTGCTTGGCAGTAAAGTCCGCGACTTGAAGCTGGACTTCCAGGAGAAAGTGAAGCATCAAATCCCCCCCTCCACGACGTTCAGCCTTAAACTCTTATAGTTACTCCAAGGGGCAAAAAAAAAAATCAGGAAGTACCAGCGAGCTGAGGGACTCAATCTGAGGGACTCAAGTTGTTGAAAGTCTTAACATTCAGTCCTCAAATGAGGTTGAACCTTAAGGAGTTGCCAGGAAGTGAAGAATATCCTCTGAAAACTCTCTTATAAGTTTATGAGATAATAGTTCTTTTGAGGGAAGTGCGCGAATCACGACAAACAATTCAAGGGCACCCTCACCCTCACGACAAACAATTCAAGGGCCCCTTCACCCTCACGACAAACAATTCAAAGACCCCCTCACCCTTACGACAAACAATTCAAGAGCCCCCTAATCCTCACGACAAACAATTCAAGGGCCCCCTTACCCTCACGACAAACAATTCAAGGGCCCCCTCACCCTCACGACAAACAATTCAAGGGGCCCCTTAACCTCACGACAAACAATTCAAGGGCCCCTTCAACCTCGCGACAAACAATTCAAGGGCCCCCTCACCCTCACGACAAACAATTCAAGGGCTCACTCACCTTCACGACGAACAATTCAAGGGCCCCCTCACCCTCACGACAAACAATTCAAGGGACCCCTCACCCTCACGACAAACAATTCAAGGGGCCCCTCAACCTCACGACAAACAATTCAAGGGCCCCCTCAACGTCACGACAAACAATTCACCTTCCTCACTGTCACAACAAATAATTCAAGGGCGCCCTCACTCTCACGACAAATAATTCAAGGGGGCCCCCTCACCCTCACGACAAACAATTCAAAAGTCCCCTCACCCTCACGACAAACAATTCAAGGACGCCCTCACCCTCATAACAAACAATTCAAGGACGCCCTCACCCTCACAATAAACAATTCAAGGACACCCTCACCCTCAGAACAAACAATTCAAGGACACCCTCACCCTCAGAACAAACAATTCAAGGACACCCTCACAACAAACAATTCAAGGACGCCCTCACCCTCATAACAAACAATTCAAGGACGCTCTCACCCTCAGAACAAACAATTCAAGGACGCCCTCACCCTCAGAGCAAACAATTCAAGGACGCCCTCACCCTCATAACAAACAATTCAAGGACGCCCTCACCCTCAGAGCAAACAATTCAAGGACGCCCTCACCCTCATAACAAACAATTCAAGGACGCTCTCACCCTCAGAACAAACAATTCAAGGACGCTCTCACCCTCAGAACAAACAATTCAAGGACGCTCTCACCCTCAGAACAAACAATTCAAGGACGCCCTCACCCTCAGAACAAACAATTCAAGGAAGCCCTCACCCCCACAGCAAACAAATCAAGGACCTTCACCCTTAGATGTTTAACTAAACTAGTAATACTTGCCTATATATCTATAGATACCATAACCAACAACTATCTAAAGATACTTCTACCAAGAACTTAAATTTACTTTTAAAGTGTAAATTGTTCGTGTAAATATCTGTAAAAATATCTGTAAATAGCTGTAAAAATATGTGTAAATATCTGTAAAAATCGCCACTCACTCATCAGCAAAATTAAACACAACAATATATAAATTTTTGGAGTGACAATTACGATTTAAATCCGGCTCGTCTTACGTCAAGAGGAGCCAGAGTAATTATAAATCTGGCTCGTTTTACGCCAGGAGGAGCCAGAGTAATTATAAATCCGGCTTGGCATACGCCAGGAAGAGCCAGGTTAATAATATATCTGTCTGTTTTTTGAACCAGGAGGAGCCAGATTAATCACAGATTTTGGATTCTGTCTTCATCTTAGTGAAGTACGACTCGAGGGTGACGTCTTACCCTCATGTCTGATCTCTGTTGCTAGTGATATTGACACTACTGTGTCCCCTCCCCCTCCCTACCCCCTCCCTACCCCCTCCTCCCCCCTCTCCCCAACCCTCACCCTCACACGCGTCTGCACGCGCGTACGCAAGCGCACACGCACAAGCACGTGTGAGTCCGTGCGTGCGCATGCATAACCACGCACATGCGCACACACGAAACATTTCGTGAACATTGATATGTAGTCCGAGAGGCGGGGCCAGGAGTCGAGACTCGACCCAGACAGAGACAGTTATTTAGTTGAAGCACCTGGAACAACCCGCCTCATTCCTCAGATCAAACCTGATTACCTTCCCCATACGGGTTTAGAGATTGCCTATGAAAAAAATAACAGCAATCCCCTCACAGTGTATGATCCAGCTCTGGTCCTCTCCCAGTGTGCGTGGCATTTGATCCTGGGATTGAGCTCTAACAGCCAATTGTCTGAGCATCGCTGCAGCCTGTGTGTGTCTTGCTGGAGACCCTGGCATGTGTCACCTGGCATGTGTCACCTGGCATGTGTCGCCTGGCATGTGTCACCTGGCATGTGTCACCTGGCAGGTATCACCTGGCAGGTATCACCTGGCATGTGTCACCTGGCATGTGTCAAATGGCATGTGTCACCTGGCATGTGTCATCTGGCATGTGTCACCTGGCATGTGTCACCTGGCATGTGTCACCTGGCATGTGTCACATGGCATGTGTCACATGGAATGTGTCACCTGGCATGTGTCACCTGGCATGTGTCGCTTGGCATGAGTCACCTGGCATGTGTCACCTGGCATGTGTCACCTGGCATGTGTCACCTGGCATGTGTCACCTGGCATGTGTCACCTAGCATATGTCACCTGGCACGTGTCACCTGGCATGTTTCACCTGGCATGTGTCGCCTGGCATGTGTAACCTGGCATGTGTCACCTGGCATGTGTCACCTGGCATGTGTCACCTGGCATGTGTCACCTGGCATGTGTCACCAGGCATGTGTCACCTGGCGTGTGTCACCTGGCATGTGTCACCTGGCATGTGTCACCTGGCATGTGTCACCTGGCATGTGTCACCTGGCATGTGTCACCTGGCATGTGTCACCTGGCATGTGTCACCTGGCATGTGTCACCTGGCATGTGTCACCTGGCATGTGTCACCTGGCATGTGTCACCTGGCATGTGTCACCAGGCATGTGTCACCTGGCATGTGTCACCTGGCATGTGTCACCAGGCATGTGTCACCTGGCATGTGTCACCTGGCATGCGTCACCTGGCATGTGTCACCTGGCATGTGTCACCTGGCATGTGTCACCTGGCATGTGTCACCTGGCATGTAAACATTGATACATAGCTTTCAATTCCCTCTGACAGGTTATTTGCATATAGCAAGAACAGCATTGGCCCTTGTGTGTGTGTGTGTGTGTGTGTGTGTGTGTGTGTGTGTGTGTGTGTGTGTGTGTGTGTGTGTGTGTGTGTGTGTGTGTGTGTGTGTGTGTGTGTGTGTGTGTGTGTGTGTGTGTGTGTGTGTGTGTGTGTGTGTGTGTGTGTGTGTGTGTATGTGTGTGTGTGTGTGTGTGTGTGTGTGTGTGTGTGTGTGTCTGTGTGTGTGTGTGTGTGTGTGTGTGTGTGTGTGTGTGTGTGTGGGTGTGTGTGTGTGTGTGTCTGTGTGTGTGTGTGTGTGTGTGTGTGTGTGTGTGTGTGTGTATGTGTATGTGTGTGTGTGTGTGTGTGTGTGTGTGTGTGTGTGTGTGTGTGTGTGTGTGTGTGTGTGTGTGTGTGTGTGTGTGTGTGTGTGTGTTGTGTGTGTGTGTGTGTGTGTGTGTATGTGTGTGTGTGTGTGTGTGTGTGTGAGACAGTGTGTGTTGTGTGTGTGTGTGTGTGTGTGTGTGTATGTGTGTGTGTGTATGTGTGTGTGTGTGTGTGTGTGTGTGTGTGTGTGAGTGTGTTGTGTGTGTGTGTGTGAGTGTGTGTGTGTGTGTGTGCGTGTGTGTGTGTGTGTTGTGTGTGTGTGTGTGTGTGTTGTGTGTGTGTACTCACCTAATTGTACTCGCCTAATTGTGGTTGCAGGGATCGAGACTCAGCTCCTGGCCCCGCCTCTTCACTGATCGCTACTGGGTCCTCCCTCTCTCTCTGCTTCCTGAGCTTTGTCATACCTCTTCTTGAAACTATGCATGGTTCCTGCCTCCACTACTTCACTTGCTAGGCTATTCCACTTGCTGACAACTCTATGACTGAAGAAATACTTCCTAACGTCCCTGTGACTCGTTTGAGTCTTCAGCTTCCAGTTGTGACCCCTTGTCCCTGTGTCCCTTCTCTGGAACATCCTATCTCTGTCCACCTTGTCTATTCCCCGCAGTATCTTGTATGTCGTTATCATGTCTCCCCTGACCCTTCTGTCCTCCAGTGTCGTCAGTCCGATTTCCCTTAACCTTTCCTCGTACGACATTCCCTTGAGCTCTGGGACTAGCCTTGTTGCAAACCTTTGTACTTTCTCTAACTTCGTGACGTGCTTGACCAGGTGTGGGTTCCAGACTGGTGCTGCATACTCCAGTATGGGCCTAACATACACAGTGTACAGTGTCTTGAACGATTCCTTATTAAGGTATCGGAACGCTATTCTCAGGTTTGCCAGGCGCCCGTATGCTGCAGCGGTTATTTGGTTGATGTGTGCCTCCGGTGATGTGCTCGGTGTTATTGTCACCCCAAGGTCTTTCTCCCTGAGTGAGGTCTGTAGTCTTTGTCCACCTAGCCTATACTCTGTCTGCGGACTTCTTTGCCCCTCCCCAATCTTCATGACTTTGCATTTGGCTGGATTGAATTCGAGAAGCCAGTTACTGGACCACATGTCCAGCCTGTCCAGGTCTCTTTGCAGTCCTGCCTCATTCTCGTCCGATTTAATTGTTCTCATCAACTTCACGTCATCTGCGAACAGGGACACTTCAGAGTCTATTCCTTCCATCATGTCGTTCACATTTATCAAAAATAGCACTGGTCCTAGAACTGACCCCTGTGGGACCCCGCTCGTAACAGGCGCCCACTGTGATACCTCTTCACGTACCATGACTCGTTGCTGCCTCCCTGTCAGGTATTCCCTTATCCATTGCAGTGCCCTCCCTTTTACATGCGCCTGATCCTCCAGCTTCTGCACTAATCTCTTGTGGGGAACTGTGTCAAAAGCCTTCTTACTTCTGTTACCTTGTCATAAAACTCCAGGAGGTTTGTGATAAAAGATTTGCCTTCCATGAACCCATGCTGGTTTTCATTTATAATCTTGTTCCTTTCCAGGTGTTCAACCACTCTCCTCCTGATAATCTTCTCCATGACTTTGCACACAATACATGTCAGAGACACAGGTCTGTAGTTTAGTGCCTCGTTTCTGTTTCCTTTCTTAAATATGGGGACTACATTAGCTGTCTTCCATTTCTCAGGTAGTTGCCCAGTTTCAAGGGATGTGTTGAAGATTGTGGATAGAGGCACGCACAGCATCCCTGCTCCTTCTCTAAGGACCCATGGGGAGATGTTGTCAGGTCCCATCGCCTTTGAGGTGTCAAGGTCACTTAAGAGCTTCTTCACCTCCTCCTCAGTTGTTCGTATGCCATCCAACACTTGTTGGTATATTCCCTCTTGATGTCCCCTTCAGTGCTGTCTTCCCACAGCCCTTCCTGTCTCTACTGTAAAAACTTCCTTAAATCTCCTGTTCAGCTCCTCACATACCTCCTGATCATTTCTTGTGAGTTCTCCACCTTCTGTCCTTAATCTGATCACCTGGTCTTTGACTGTTGTCTTCCTCCTGATGTGGCTATACAACAGTTTCGGGTCAGTCTTAATTCTCGATGCTATGTCATTTTCATACTGTCGCTGGGCCTCCCTCCTTACCTGTGCGTACTCATTCCTCGCTCAGCGACTGATCTCCCTATTTTCGTGTGTTCTCTGCCTTCTGTACTTTTTCCATTCTCTATTGCACTTTGTTTTTGCCTCCTTACACCGTCGGGTAAACCAGGGGCTCGTTCTGGTCTTCCCGTTGTTACTGTTGCCCTTGTGAATAAACCTTTCCACTGCCTCATTGCATTGGGGTAGCAGTAATGTTGAATGATCAGTTATGGAAGGAGAAAAGAGAATATGAATGTGTAAATTCAAGAATTATGTGGATTAAAGTAAAGGTTGGATGCGAGAAGTGGGTCATAATAAGCGTGTATGCACCTGGAGATGAGAGGAATGCAGAGGAGAGAGAGAGATTTTGGAAGATGTTAAGTGAATGTATAGGAGCCTTTGAACCACGTGAGAGAGTAATTGTGGTAGGGGACCTGAATGCTAAAGTAGGAGAAACTTTTAGAGAGGGTGTGGTAGGTAAGTTTGGGGTGCCAGGTGTAAATGATAATGGGAGCCCTTTGATTGAACTTTGTATAGAAAGGGGTTTAGTTATAGGTAATACATATTTTAAGAAAAAAGAGGATAAATAAGTATACAAGATATGATGTAGGGCGAAATGACAGTAGTTTGTTGGATTATGTATTGGTAGATAAAAGACTGTTGAGTAGACTTCAGGATGTACATGTTTATAGAGGGGCCACAGATATATCAGATCACTTTCTAGTTGTAGCTACACTGAGAGTAAAAGGTAGATGGGATACAAGAAGAATAGAAGCATCAGGTAAGAGAGAGGTGAAGGTTTATAAACTAAAAGAGGAGGCAGTTAGGGTAAGATATAAACAGCTATTGGAGGATAGATGGGCTAATGAGAGCATAGGCAATGGGGTCGAAGAGGTATGGGGTAGGTTTAAAAATGTAGTGTTAGAGTGTTCAGCAGAAGTTTGTGGTTACAGGAAAGTGGGTGCGGGAGGGAAGAGGAGCGATTGGTGGAATGATGATGTAAAGAGAGTAGTAAGGGAGAAAAAGTTAGCATATGAGAAGTTTTTACAAAGTAGAAGTGATGCAAGGAGGGAAGAGTATATGGAGAAAAAGAGAGAGGTTAAGAGAGTGGTGAAGCAATGTAAAAAGAGAGCAAATGAGAGAGTGGGTGAGATGTTATCAACAAATTTTGTTGAAAATAAGAAAAAGTTTTGGAGTGAGATTAACAAGTTAAGAAAGCCTAGAGAACAAATGGATTTGTCAGTTAAAAATAGGAGAGGAGAGTTATTAAATGGAGAGTTAGAGGTATTGGGAAGATGGAGGGAATATTTTGAGGAATTGTTAAATGTTGATGAAGACAGGGAAGCTGTGATTTCGTGTATAGGACAAGGAGGAATAACATCTTGTAGGAGTGAGGAAGAGCCAGTTGTGAGTGTGGGGGAAGTTCGTGAGGCAGTAGGTAAAATGAAAGGGGGAAAGGCAGCTGGGATTGATGGGATAAAGATAGAAATGTTAAAAGCAGGTGGGGATATAGTTTTGGAGTGGTTGGTGCAATTATTTAATAAATGTACGGAAGAGGGTAAGGTACCTAAGGATTGGCAGAGAGCATGCATAGTTCCTTTGTATAAAGGCAAAGGGGATAAAAGAGAGTGCAAAAATTATAGGGGGATAAGTCTGCTGAGTATACCTGGTAAAGTGTATGGTAGAGTTATTATTGAAAGAATTAAGAGTAAGACGGAGAATAGGATAGCAGATGAACAAGGAGGCTTTAGGAAAGGTAGGGGGTGTGTGGACCAGGTGTTTACAGTGAAACATATAAGTGAACAGTATTTAGATAAGGCTAAAGAGGTCTTTGTGGCATTTATGGATTTGGAAAAGGCGTATGACAGGGTGGATAGGGGGGCAATGTGGCATATGTTGAAAGTGTATGGTGCAGGAGGTAGGTTACTGAAAGCAGTGAAGAGTTTTTACGAGGATAGTGAGGCTCAAGTTAGAGCATGTAGGAAAGAGGGAAATTATTTCCCAGTAAAAGTAGGCCTTAGACAAGGATGTGTGATGTCACCGTGGTTGTTTAATATATTTATAGATGGGGTTGTAAGAGAAGTAAATGCGAGGGTCTTGGGAAGAGGCGTGGAGTTAAAAGATAAAGAATCACACACAAGGTGGGAGTTGTCACAGCTGCTCTTTGCTGATGACACTGTACTCTTGGGAGATTCTGAAGAGAAGTTGCAGAGATTGGTGGATGAATTTGGTAGGGTGTGCAAAAGAAGAAAATTAAAGGTGAATACAGGAAAGAGTAAGGTTATGAGGATAACAAAAAGATTAGGTGATGAAAGATTGAATATCAGATTGGAGGGAGAGAGTATGGAGGAGGTGAATGTATTCAGATATTTGGGAGTGGACGTGTCAGCGGATGGGTCTATGAAAGATGAGGTGAATCATAGAATTGATGAGGGGAAAAGAGTGAGTGGTGCACTTAGGAGCCTGTGAGACAAAGAACTTTGTCCTTGGAGGCAAAGAGGGGAATGTATGAGAGTATAGTTTTACCAACGCTCTTATATGGGTGTGAAGCATGGGTGATGAATGTTGCAGCGAGGAGAAGGCTGGAGGCAGTGGAGATGTCATGTCTGAGGGCAATGTGTGGTGTGAATATAATGCAGAGAATTCGTAGTTTGGAAGTTAGGAGGAGGTGCGGGATTACCAAAACTGTTGTCCAGAGGGCTGAGGAAGGGTTGTTGAGGTGGTTTGGACATGTAGAGAGAATGGAGCGAAACAGAATGACTTCAAGAGTGTATCAGTCTGTAGTGGAAGGAAGGCAGGGTAGGGGTCGACCTAGGAAAGGTTGGAGAGAGGGGGTAAAGGAGGTTTTGTGTGCGAGGGGCTTAGACTTCCAGCAGACATGCGTGAGTGTGTTTGATAGGAGTGAATGGAGACAAATGGTTTTTAATACTTGACGTGCTGTTGGAGTGTAAGCAAAGTAACATTTATGAAGGGGTTCAGGGAAACCGGCAGGCCGGACTTGAGTCCTGGAGATGGGAAGTACAGTGCCTGCACTCTGAAGGAGGGGTGTTAATGTTGCAGTTTAAAAACTGTAGTGTAAAGCACCCTTCTGGCAAGACAGTGATGGAGTGAATGATGGTGAAAGTTTTTCTTTTTCGGGCCACCCTGCCTTGGTGGGAATCGGCCAGTGTGATAAAAAAAAAATATTCCATCATTTCATTTACTGGCTTTCCTGCCAGTTCCCTGTCCCACTGGACCTCCCGCAGGAAGTTCTTCAACCCTATGTAGTCCCCTCTTTTATAGTCAGGCTTTTCCCATTCAACTCCTGTTATTCTCTCCACTTGCAGCTCTACTATGTATTCAAAGCACAGAACCACGTGGTCGCTAGGTCCTAGGGGACTCTCATACTTGATGTCCTCAATGTCTGAGCTGCCCAGGGTGAACACAAGGTCCAATCTTGCTGGTTCATCCTCCCCTCTCACTCTGGTAGTGTCCTTAACATGTTGGTGCATGAGGTTTTTCCAGCACCACGTCCAACATCTTGGCTCTCCATGTTTCGGGACCCCCATGTGGCTCCAGGTTTTCCCAGTCAATCTCCCTGTGGTTGAAATCCCCCATAACCAGCAACTTTGCTCTGCTGGAGTGAGCTCTTCTTGCCACCTCAGCAAGTGTGTCCACCATTGCTCTGTTGCTCTCTTCATATTCCTCTCTTGGCCTCCTGCAGTTCTGTGGTGGATTATACATCACTGCAATGACCACTTTTGTGTTCCCCAGACTGAAGAGTACATGCTATGTAGTCTCTTTCTCCCATCTCATCTATGCCTTCCATTTTCTCGAATTTTCATCTGTTTTTTACGAGCAGAGCAACCCCACCTCCCCCCCTGCTCCTTCTATCTTTCCTCATGATCTGGTATCCTGGTGGGAAGATTGCATCTGTTATTATCTCTGTGAGTTTTGTTTCTGTAACTGCTATGATGTCTGGGGACTTCTCGTTGATTCTTTCTCGCCATTCCTCATGTTTATTCGTTAATCTATCTGCATTTGTGTACCAAACCTTCAACTTCTGTTCTAATACTGTAACTGTGGTGCGGGGGGTGGAAACATAGGGATCGGTGTGTGATGGTTGGTTT
Organism: Cherax quadricarinatus; assembly: GCF_038502225.1. Classification (NCBI taxonomy): domain Eukaryota; kingdom Metazoa; phylum Arthropoda; class Malacostraca; order Decapoda; family Parastacidae; genus Cherax; species Cherax quadricarinatus. The sequence continues at coordinate 66,697,504 of NC_091295.1, read as the reverse complement.
GGATTGTTCAGTTGCCTTGGGGGTGTCGTGGCTGGGGTCCTTCTGCAGGTGTTTCTCGGGGGTGCGCTTGCCCTTCCATTTGATCCTGTGTTATTCTGCTCTTCTTTTTCATTTCCTCCAATTTCTCCTTTCGTTTTTGAACTCTATCTTTCATTGTCTTCCTTTCATCCTGTGTTCTGTCTCGATCGAGGTACACACTCCGGAACTCCTGCTTGCCTCTCAGCTGTGCTTTCTCCTGCAGAATCATGGTTCGGGTTGATTCTGCCTTGAAAATTACTTTGAGAGGCCGATTCCTTTTCTTTGTGAACCACCCAATTCTCAGAAAATTTGCCACCTGGGTCATGTCCCCCTCTCCTATCACCTTCATGATATCTTCAATCACTTTTTTCTCCTCCTGCTTTCTTTCATCATAAGTTTCCCCTTTAGCTTCGTCTAGCCCATAGACAAACACGGATCTCTCCCTTTCCACCTCCCACTGTGACTCCCATTGCATCCTCTGATGTGTTTTAGTTCCTTCCCGTGGAGTGTTCCTTCCTTCAGTCCCTTCCCTAGTTATGGCCCCTATGCTTCTTGGTTTGTCCTTCCTGCTCACCTGTTCCTGGCCCCCACAGGTATCTGGTAAGGTCCTTGCACATGTCCTAGTTCCTTCAATGTCTTCCAACCTCTCATTCTGTCCTAGTGTGCTCCCTGTCTTTGTTTTGGCCCCATGTGGGTTTGACAGGACCTCTGCATACAGTTTAGTTTCCATGCTTCCTTCAGACCTGTTGTCTGTGTTTGATGTAGCCATTGCCAATGCTACTTCTGTAATATCTTTGTCTCTGTGCTGTTTCAGATGTCTCAGCTCCTCTTCTAATCTCTCTATCTTGATTTCTGCTGCTGTGGCCTGTTGCTTCCACCTTCTGCATTCTGCTGCTAACCTCTCTTCCATCTTCCTTTCCAGCTCATCTAGTCTCCTTCCCCAGTCTTCCTCCCTTTTTTTGAGCTCTACCTCCCATTCCTCCCTCCCAGATTCGTCCTTGGAGCCCCTTGTCCTCATCCTGGTTCTAGGTTCCCCCGTTGCTCCACAGAAGGGGGGACGGGTGGTTAGGGGGAGGGGAATAGATGGTTAGGAGGAGAGGGGATGGATGGTTGTGGGGAGGGGGAGGATGGTTATTGGAGGGGTAGAGATAGTTGGGGAGGGGTTAGATGGTTTGAGGGGGAGAGGGGATGGATGGTTATGGGGGAGGGGGAGGATGGTTATTGGAGGGAGGGAGGTAGTTGGGGGGGTTAGACGGTTTGGGGAGGGGTTAGGTGGTTTGGGGGAGGGGTAGGTGGCTAAGGTGAGGTGGTTAGGGAAGGGGGAGAGGTGGTTAGGGGAGGGGGGGTACGTGTTTGTGTCAAGTGTTTGTGTCAAGTGGTGGAGGGTGTGTGTGGGTGTGTGTGTGTGTGTGTGTGTGTGTGTGTGTGTGTGTGTGTGTGTGTGTGTGTGTGTGTGTGTGTGTGTGTGTGTGTGTGTGTGTGTGTGTGGTGTGTGTGTGTGTGTGTGGTGTGTGTGTGTGTGTGTGTGTTTGTGTGTGTGTGTGGGTGTGGGTGTGTGTGTGTGTGTGTGTGTGTGTGTGTGTGGGTGTGTGTGTGGTGTGTGTGTGTGTGGTGTGTGTGTGTGTGTTATGTGTGTGTGTGTGGTGTGTGTGTGTATATGTGTGTGTGTGTGTGTTTGTGTGTGTGTGTGTGTGTGGTGTGTGTGTGTGGTGTGTGTGTGTGGTGTGCGTGTGTGGTGTGTGTGTGTGTGTGTGTGTGTGTGTGTGTGTGTGTGTGTGTGTGTGTGTGTGTGTGTGTGTGTGTGTGTGTGTGTGTGTGTGTGTGTGTGTGTGTGTGTGTGTGTGTGTGTGTGTGTGTGTGGTGTGTGTGTGTGTGTATGTGTGTGTGTGTGTGTGTGTGTGTGTGTGTGTGTGTGTGTGTGTGTGTGTGTGTGTGTGTGTGTGTGTGTGTGTGTGTGTGTGTGTGTGTGTGTGTGTATGTGTGTGTGTGTGTGTGTGTGTGTGTGTGTGTGTGTGTGTGTGTGTGTGTGTGTATGTGTGTGTGTGTATGTGTGTGTGTGTGTGTGTGTGTGTGTGTATGTGTGTGTACTCACCTAGTTGTACTCACCTAGTTGAGGTTGCGGGGGTCGAGTCCGAGCTCCTGGCCCCGCCTCTTCACTGATCGCTACTAGGTCACTCTCCCTGAGCCGTGAGCTTTATCATACCTCTGCTTAAAGCTATGTATGGATCCTGCCTCCACTACATCGCTTCCCAAACTATTCCACTTACTGACTACTCTGTGGCTGAAGAAATACTTCCTAACATCCCTGTGATTCATCTGTGTCTTCAGCTTCCAACTGTGTCCAATCTCTGGAACATCCTGTCTTTGTCCACCTTGTCAATTCCTCTCAGTATTTTGTATGTCGTTATCATGTCCCCCCTATCTCTCCTGTCCTCCAGTGTCGTCAGGTTGATTTCCCTTAACCTCTCCTCGTAGGACATACCTCTTAGCTCTGGGACTAGTCTTGTTGCAAACCTTTGCACTTTCTCTAGTTTCTTCACGTGCTTGGCTAGGTGTGGGTTCCAAACTGGTGCCGCATACTCCAATATGGGCCTAACGTACACGGTGTACAGGGTCCTGAATGATTCCTTATTAAGATGTCGGAATGCTGTTCTGAGGTTTGCTAGGCGCCCATATGCTGCAGCAGTTATTTGGTTGATGTGCGCTTCAGGAGATGTGCCTGGTGTTATACTCACCCCAAGATCTTTTTCCTTGAGTGAGGTTTGTAGTCTCTGACCCCCTAGACTGTACTCCGTCTGCGGCCTTCTTTGCCCTTCCCCAATCTTCATGACTTTGCACTTGGTGGGATTGAACTCCAGGAGCCAATTGCTGGACCAGGTCTGCAGCCTGTCCAGATCCCTTTGTAGTTCTGCCTGGTCTTCGATCGAGTGAATTCTTCTCATCAACTTCACGTCATCTGCAAACAGGGACACCTCAGAGTCTATTCCTTCCGTCATGTCGTTCACAAATACCAGAAACAGCACTGGTCCTAGGACTGACCCCTGCGGGACCCCGCTGGTCACAGGTGCCCACTCTGACACCTCGCCACGTACCATGACTCGCTGCTGTCTTCCTGACAAGTATTCCCTGATCCATTGTAGTGCCTTCCCTGTTATCCCTCCTTGGTCCTCCAGTTTTTGCACCAATCTCTTGTGTGGAACTGTGTCAAACGCCTTCTTGCAGTCCAAGAAAATGCAATCCACCCACCCCTCTCTCTCTTGTCTTACTGCTGTCACCATGTCATAGAACTCCAGTAGGTTTGTGACACAGGATTTCCCGTCCCTGAAACCATGTTGGCTGCTGTTGATGAGATCGTTCCTTTCTAGGTGTTCCACCACTCTTCTCCTGATAATCTTCTCCATGATTTTGCATACTATACATGTCAGTGACACTGGTCTGTAGTTTAATGCTTCATGTCTGTCTCCTTTTTTAAAGATTGGGACTACATTTGCTGTCTTCCATGCCTCAGGCAATCTCCCTCTTTCGATAGATGTATTGAATATTGTTGTTAGGGGTACACATAGCGCCTCTGCTCCCTCTCTCAATACCCATGGGGAGATGTTATCTGGCCCCATTGCCTTTGAGGTATCTAGCTCACTCAGAAGCCTCTTCACTTCTTCCTCGGTTGTGTGCACTGTGTCCAGCACTTGGTGGTGTGCCCCACCTCTCCGTCTTTCTGGAGTCCCTTCTGTCTCCTCTGTGAACACTTCTTTGAATCTCTTGTTGAGTTCTTCACATACTTCACGGTCATTTCTTGTTGTCTCTCCTCCTTCCTTCCTTAGCCTGATTACCTGGTCCTTGACTGTTGTTTTCCTCCTGATGTGGCTGTACAACAGTTTCGGGTCAGATTTGGCTTTCGCTGCTATGTCATTTTCATATTGTCTTTGGGCCTCCCTTCTTATCTGTGCATATTCGTTTCTGGCTCTACGACTGTTCTCCTTATTCTCCTGGGTCCTTTGCCTTCTATATTTCTTCCATTCCCTAGCACACTTGGTTTTTGCCTCCCTGCACCTTTGGGTAAACCATGGGCTCATCCTGGCTTTTTCATTATTCCTGTTACCCTTGGGTACAAACCTCTCCTCAGCCTCCTTGCATTTTGTTGCTACATATTCCATCATCTCATTAACTGGCTTCCCTGCCAGTTCTCTGTCCCACTGAACTCCGTTCAGGTAGTTCCTCATTCCTGTGTAGTCCCCTTTCTTGTAGTTTGGCTTCATTCGTCCAGGCCTTCCTGCTTCTCCCTCCACTTGTAGCTCTACTGTGTATTCGAAGCTTAAAACCACATGGTCACTGGCCCCAAGGGGTCTTTCATATGTGATGTCCTCGATATCTGCACTACTCAAGGTGAATACTAAGTCCAGCCTTGCTGGTTCATCCTCTCCTCTCTCTCTTGTAATGTCCCTTACGTGTTGGCACATGAAGTTTTCCAGTACCACCTTCATCATCTTAG
>NC_091295.1:66675497-66687997 GCF_038502225.1 Cherax quadricarinatus | reverse complement strand
GAAAGGGAATGAGAATAGGAGTAAGATATGGATAAAGAAAGTGAGGAAAGAAGAAACAAATACTGAGCGAGGGAGAAACGTTGTTGGTAGCAGATAACCACTGTGTGGGAGAAACGTTGTTAGTAATAGATATCCACTGTGTGGGAGAAACGTTACTGGTAATAGATATCCACTGTGTGGGAGAAACGTTGCTGGCAATAGATATCCACTGGGTGGGAGAAACGTTACTGGTAATAGATGTCCCATGTGTAGGAGAAACTTTGTTGGTAATAGATATCCACTGTGTGGGAGAAACGTCTGAAACCAGAGAACAACGTCTGAAACCAGTGAGCAACGTCTGAAACCAGTGAACAACGTCTGAAACTAGAGAACAACGTATGAAACCAGTGAACAACGTCTGAAACCAGTGAACAACGTCTGAAACCAGTGAACAACGTCTGAAACCAGTGAACAACGTCTGAAACTAGAGAACAACGTCTGAAACCAGTGAACAACGTCTGAAACCAGTGAACAACGTCTGAAACCAGTGAACAACGTCTGAAACTAGAGAACAACGTCTGAAACCAGTGAACAACGTCTGAAACCAGTGAACAACGTCTAAAACTAGAGAACAACGTCTGAAACTAGAGAACAACGCCTGAAACCAGTGAACAACGTCTGAAACCAATGAACAACGTCTGAAACTAGAGAACAACGTCTGAAACCAGAGAACAACGTCTGAAACCAGTGAATAACGCCTGAAACCAGTGAATAACGTCTGAAACCAGTGAACAAAGCCTGAAACCAGAGAACAACGTCTCAAACCAGTGAACAACGTCTGAAATCAGTGAACAAAGTCGCAAACCAGTGAACAACGTCTGAAACCAGTGGACAACGTCTGAAACCAGTGAACAACGTCTGAAACCAGTGAATAACGTCTGAAACCAGTGAACAACGTCTGAAACCAGTGAACAACGTCTGAAACCAGTGAATAACTTCTGAAACCAGTGAACAACGTCTGAAACCAGTGAACAACGTCTGAAACGAGTGAGCAACGTCTGAAACGAGTGAGCAACGTCTGAAACCAGCGAACAAAGTCTGAAACGAGTGAGCAACGTCTGAAACAAGTGAACAACGTTTGAGGCTCGCTAAGTATTTCTCAATGCCACACTAAGACACTTAGTGTTATCCCGAGTTATCCAGAGTGCACAGTCCTTGTCAGGTCTTCATGTGATTGTGTGTCTGTCAGAGTACACAGTCCTTGTCAGGTACTCATGTGATGGTGTGTCTGCCAGAGTACACAGTCCTTGTCAGGTCCTCATGTGATGGTGTGTCTGCCAGAGTACACAGTCCTTGTCAGGTCCTCATGTGATGGAGTCACTTCCAGAGTACACAGTCCTTGTCAGGCCCTCATGTGATTGTGTGTCTTCCAGAGTGCACAGTCCTTGTCAGGTCTTCATGTGATGGTGTGTCTGCCAGAGTACACAGTCCTTGTCAGGAACTCATGTGATGGTGTGTCTGTCAGAGTACACAGTCCTTGTCAGGTACTCATGTGATGGTGTGTCTGCCAGAGTACACAGTCCTTGTTAGGTCCTCATGTGATGGTGTGTCTGCCAGAGTACACAGTCCTTGTCAGGTCCTCATGTGATGGTGTGTCCGCCAAAGTACACAGTCCTTGTCAAGTCCTCACGTGATGGTGTGGCTGCCAGAGTATACAGTCCTTGTCAGGTTCTCATGTGATTGTGTGTCTTCCAGAGTACACAGTCCTTTTTTTTTTTTTTTTTTTTTTTTATTCGCCGGTACTCTCCCGGCCCGGGTCTTTTCCAAGTAGTGGTGACCCGGCCTTGGCTCCCTATCTGGGGAGTGTCTAGAGACTTAAGTCTCCCATGGGAGGAGGTATAAGTACCCCCTCATCTTTGGGACCAACTGTCCCCAGGCCTAGCCACATTCCCCGCCCTCACGGGGCTCGTAGGGAGAAGCTAGGCCTCTGGTCTGCCATCTACCCCTCCCTAAAAGGGCTCGTGGGGATGGCAGTCTTATGAGCTGCAGATGGTAGCAAGCTCAGGCTACACAGTCCTTGTCAGGCACTCATATGATGGTGTGTCTGCCAGAGTACACAGTCCTTGTCAGGTCTTCATGTGATGGTGTGTCTGCCAGAGTATACAGTCCTTGTCAGGTCCTCATGTGATTGTGTGTCATCCAGAGTACACAGTCCTTGTCAGGCACTCATGTGATGGTGTGTCTGCCAGAGTACACAGTCCTTGTCAGGTCTTCATGTGATGGTGTGTCTGCCAGAGTACACAGTCCTTGTCTGGTCCTCATGTGATGGTGTGTCTGCCAGAGTACACAGTCCTTGTCAGGTCCTCATGTGATGGTGTGTCTGCCAGAGTACACAGTCCTTGTCAGGTCCTCATGTGATGGTGTGTCTGCCAGAGTACACAGTCCTTGTCAGGTCCTCATGTGATGGTGTGTCTGCCAGAGTACACAGTCCTTGTCAGGTACTCATGTGATGGTGTGTCTGCCAGAGTACACAGTCCTTGTCAGGTCCTCGTCTCTTTAAATTGCTCTCATTATTTAACTTCATTTCTATTGACTCTTATTCTCTATATTAAAAAAACGCTTTGCCCATCAATTTCTTATAATTAAGAAGACGGAGGGGGGAGGGGGTTGTTGTGGAATGGGTGGTTGGGAAGGGGAGGGGTGGTTGGGGTGGGGGAATGTGGTCGGTGGGTGGGAGGAAGGGGGTAGTGGCTTGGATAAGGGGGAGGTTGGAGGGGTGGTTGTAAACCATGGTATGTTGAAAATGGTACGAGGCACATCTGCGACAGTAGGGTGTCTTAATTGCTTAAACATTTCGCCTTCGCAGTGGGCTTCTTCAGTCAAATACGGAGGCAGCAGGTGTAGCAGTAGGAAGTGAAGATGATGATATCAGTCCATCAGCCTTGGAAAAAAAAGTATTTGAGGTGGTCAGTCCCCCTTAGCCTGGAACGACATCGTTCCAGACCATGGAGCTCAACTCTACTCCAGGCTCAGGGACCCACCACATCAAATACTGTTCACTTCATCTTCATTTCACTCCTGAAGCTGTTACATCTGTATTTGACTGAAGACGCCTACTGCGTAGGCGAAAGGTTTCAAAAATTTAGATGCCTAACTGTCGCACAAGTGTCTTAAATATCATGTAAACCATGATGGTGGTGGGATTTATCTACGGAATTCTGACTCACGAAATCGTAATGACACGATTGCAAACAAACCATACCCCGGCCGGGATTGAACCCACGGGCTGGAGTTTTGAGACTCTCTGACCGCGGGTTCAATCCCGGCCGGGGTATGGCTAGGGAATTCTGTTTTCAACATGTTATATTTGTGTTCTGTTGCTAAGTTGAATTATGTTCTGTTGTTGGTACAATTATCCAGAATATGTTAGGTAAAAGACATATATGTGAGACTAATGTGATATTTTATTGTGGCAACGTTTCGCTCTCCAGAAGTTTTGTCAAGCGGCTTGACAAAGGTTCTGGAGAGCGAAACGTTGTCACAATAAAATACAGCACTGGTTCCATATATTATCTTTCACCTACCAGCCAGTGCTGAGCCTGTACCTACCACCCAGTGCTGAGCCTGCACCTACCACCCAGTGCTGAGCCTGCACCTACCACCCAGTGCTGAGCCTGCACCTACCACCCAGTGCTGAGCCTGCAGTTACCACCCAGTGCTGAGCCTGCACCTACCACCCAGTGCTGAGCCTGCACCTACCACCCAGTGCTGAGCCTGCACCTACCACCCAGTGCTGAGCCTGCACCTACCACCCAGTGCTGAGCCTGCACCTACCACCCAGTGCTGAGCCTGCACCTACCACCCAGTGCTGAACCTGCACCTACCACCCAGTGCTGAGCCTGCACCTACCACCCAGTGCTGAGCCTGCACCTACCACACAGTGCTGAACCTGCACCTACCACCCAGTGCTGAGCATGCACCTACTACCCAGTGCTGAGCCTGCACCTACCACCCAGTGTTGAGCCTGCACCTACCACCCAGTGCTGAGCCTGCACCTACCATCCAGTGCTGAGCCTGTACCTACCACTCAGTGCTGAGCCTGCACCTACCATCCAGTGCTGAGCCTGCACCTACCACCCAGTGCTGAGCCTGCAGTTACCACCCAGTGCTGAGCCTGCACCTACCACCCAGTGCTGAGCCTGCACCTACCACCCAGTGCTGAGCCTGCACCTACCACCCAGTGCTGAGCCTGTACCTACCACCCAGTGCTGAGCCTGCACCTACCACCCAGTGCTGAGCCTGCACCTATCACCCAGTGCTGAGCCTGCACTTACCACCCAGTGCTGAGCCTGCACCTACCACCCAGTACTGAGCCTGCACATACCACCCAGTACTGAGCCTGCACCTACCACCCAGTGTTGAGCCTGCACCTACCACCCAGTACTGAGCCTGCACCTACCACCCAGTACTGAGCCTGCACCTACCACCCAGTACTGAGCCTGCACCTACCACCCAGTACTGAGCTTGCACCTACCACCCAGTACTGAGCCTGCACCTACCACCCAGTACTGAGCCTGCACCTACCACCCAGTACTGAGCCTGCACCTACCAACTAGTGCTCAGCCTGCACCTACCACCCAGTGCTGAGCCTGCACCTACCACCCAGTAATGAGCATGCACCTACTACCCAGTGCTGAGCCTGCACCTACCACCCAGTGCTCAGCCTGTACCTACCACCCAGTGCTGATCCTGCACCTACCACCCAGTGCTGAGCCTGCAGTTACCACCCAGTGCTCAGCCTACACCTACTAACTAGTGCTCAGCCTGCACCTACCACCCAGTGCCCAGCCTGTACCTACCACCCAGTACTCAGCCTGCACCCACCACCCAGTGCCCAGCCTGTACCTACCAACCAGTGCTCAGCCTGCACCTACCAACCAGTGCTGAGCCTGCACCTACCAACCAGTGCTCAGCCTGCACCTACCACCCAGTGTTCAGCCTATACCTACCACTCAGTGCTCAGCCTGCACCTACCGCCTAGTGCTCAGTTTGTACCTACCACCCAGTGTTCACCCTGTACCAACCACCCAGTACTTAGCCTGTACCTACCACCCAGTGCTCACCCTGTACCAACCACCCCGTACTTAGCCTGTACCTACCACCCAGTGCTCAGCCTGTACCAACCACCCAGTACTTAGCCTGTACCTACCACCCAGTGCTCAGCCTGCACCTACCGCCTAGTGCTCAGTTTGTACCTACCACCCAGTGTTCACCCTGTACCTACCACCCATTGCTCAGCCTGTACCAACCACCCAGTACTTAGCCTGTACCTACCACCCAGTGCTCAGCCTGTACCAACCACCCAGTACTTAGCCTGCACCTACCACCCAGTGCTCAGCCTGTACCAACCACCCAGTACTTAGCCTGCACCTACCACCCAGTGCTCAGCCTGTACCAACCACCCAGTACTTAGCCTGTACCTACCACCCAGTGCTCAGCCTGTACCAACCACCCAGTACTTAGCCTGTACCTACCACCCAGTGTTCAGCCTGCACCTACCGCCTAGTGCTCAGTTTGTACCTACCACCCAGTGTTCACCCTGTACCTACCACCCATTGCTCAGCCTGTACCAACCACCCAGTACTTAGCCTGTACCTACCACCCAGTGCTCAGCCTGTACCAACCACCCAGTACTTAGCCTGCACCTACCACCCAGTGCTCAGCCTGTACCAACCACCCAGTACTTAGCCTGCACCTACCACCCAGTGTATTATTTATATATTCTGTATTAATGTTGGTAACATTACTGACAATATGTTAGGTAAAAGGACACAGGTGCAACTAATGTGACATTTTATAATGTTTTACTCATGTGTAAGTTGATTTTTCTACCATATTGTATTACCACTACTATTACAACTAATATTACTATTACTGCTAATACTACAACTAATATTACTACTACTCTAGTGTTACACCTCACTCTGAGCCTATATATACCCTCTGTGACCATGTACTGTTTGCAACGGCTTGATGAAGCTCCTGGAGAGCGAAACGTTGCCACGATAAATTGTTACATTCATTAATGTTAATGTAAAAAATTTTAATTTTGCACCAAAAGAATCTTAGAAAACTTACCTAACCTTATTATAACAAGAACAATTTATTTTACTTGTGTTGTTTTACCTAACATCTGTATTCTGGCTACAACATTACCTCTAGCAGCTGTAAATCCTTTACTGTAACACACGTATCATCAGACCATTACCCAAGATTACCCGCTATCAGTATTGTTAATGCTATTCTCCTTGCTGGGATGTTGATAGGGAAATGCCTGGATGCTTTCCTGTTCATCATGATTGCTTCCATCGCGCATGATACGGATTAACATGATTGTTATGTGTGTAGCTTTGTAGAGATGTTCAGCGTTGGTCCTGTAATGTTCAAGATTACCTAGAACCTCCTGCACATTCTCTCGGACATTGGTACTTCGAACTCAACTAATCGCTGTGAAAATTATTTAATCTACAATGTTTCTAAATTTTAAGTGAAGTGAGTGGGAATTGAAGTGAGTGGGGAATCGCAGAGAGAGAGAGAGAGAGAGAGAGAGAGAGAGAGAGAGAGAGAGAGAGAGAGAGAGAGGAAGGTAAAGTGAAGGGAGAGTGAGAGGAGCGAGGGTGAGAGGCAGATAGAGTGGGAAGAGAGAGGGGTATCTGTTAGCTCATATATAGCGCTGTGTCTCAGCCTCTCACCCAAGGGAGAGAAGGAGGAGAGATATGGAAGGAAAGAGGGCAGGAGGGAGAGAAGGAGGGAGTGAGGGAAGAAGGAAGGAGCAAACACAAGATTGCAAGAAAAGTAGTAGGCCGCCTGTTCAAGAGAGAGAGAGAGAGAGAGAGAGAGAGAGAGAGATAATGAGGGAAAAGTTATACATATAGGTTAATGTGGATGCAACAGACACTTATAAGATAAACTAGAATACAATCTGCTGCCTCTAAACTGACATTATTATCATCTATTATCACTGATGAACAGTTCTTGAAAAGTTTTTGACTTCTTTAATGAGATTAGTTCATTCTAATGTATTTTCATATCCTGAATCCAAATATCACCTTGAAAAATGCTTATAGGTTATAGGTTTAAGGATACGAGACATGTAAAATTTGATTATTTTATTATAGTGTATAATATGTGTCAGTATGTTCTAACCTCTAATCCGTCCCTACTTTCTGGCTTTTTGCTTGACGCTTATAGTGGGTTGAAGAATCATCTCTTGCCAATGTCCAGCAATAGTCTGCAAGCATTCTTGTGCCCCATTTACCCTGGTACTATTTTTCCATGGTTGAAATATCTTGGTGAAACTTTTCACCATGTTCGTCACTAACTGCCCAACAGTTCGCTGGAAAAAAATCTAAATGCGAGTCCAAAAAGTGGATTTTAAGTGACATGTTGCATCCCATGTTCTTGTAAGCTTTGATGAGGTTTTCCTCCAATTTCTCATAGTTGCCTTCACTTATGTTCAGAGAAATCCCTTCACCACTAACTTGAATGCTTCCCATGCAGCTTTATCCTCCCCATGAAGGTCTGATTCAAGGTCGTCATCTTTAAGAAGGTCTCGAATCTGAGGACCATTGAAGACTCCCTCTCTTATCTTAGCGTCGCTTAGTGAGGGGAATTTTGATGTTAAATGCTCGAATCCCTGACCGGATTTGTCCATAGCTTTTACAAAGATTTTCATGAGTCTCAGTTTTGTGTAGTGGTGGTAGCAAAATTTTGTTTGGTTCAGTGAGAGGTGGATGTTGAACAGTTTTCATCCCAGGCTCCAATGATTGACGAGGTGGTCATTCTCTCCTGATGTAGTGGGAACCTCTTGCATGGCTGTCCCATTTACATAGAAAACAGCAGTACTTGGTGTATCCGCCCTGCAAACCCTTCACAAGAGCAACAACCAAGTCACCACACTGCTGCCATTGAGGTTCATTATATTTCATGCATTGCAACATATGCTTTATATTCTCATAAGTTTCTTTCATATATGATGCATAAAACTCACATATATATTAACAGCTTGCTCAGTGAATATTTATTATAAGCTTAAAAAGTGTTTGGCTAAGAAAATCACCGACCTTTCACCTCAGATTAAAAACATGGAAATCACAACCACCCTCCATGACTGCTGGAACAATAATGAAGGTCAGTCAGACTGTGAGTGTGGTAAGAAATACACTGCTACAAACTTGTTGGAACCTGTTGTAACACATAGATGTATATAGAAAAGTAGACCTAAAAAAAAAATTTAACCATGATATTTATTATCAGTGACCTAAAATTAGTTGGAAATTGCTACTCTGGTTTCAGAAGCATTTTGGTTGTTGAGAAGTGAATTATTATTATTATTATTATTATTATTATTATTATTATTATTATTATTATTATTATTATTATTATTATTATTATTATTATTATTATTATGAAGCCTGTGCTGGCAAGACAGACCTCATCTTAAACACAGAAACTCACAATAATAATGATAATAATAATAATGAAGAGAGACAGTTAAGTCTGTGTGTGAGATGTGAAAAATAATTCTTAATGCGCTGACATTATTATTTCGTTATGCATCTCAAAAACAAATCCGGAGTTTTTTCAGTACAGTTTTACAGATTTATTAGCGTTACCTGAAGTTAAATAAAATTCAACACGCACACACAAAAAAATATCAATGCTTTACAAATCCTCTCTGATAAAACCAACGCAAAACAAAATCAACTTCAGCATTAAGACTGAGCACTGAAATCCCTCTCTCTCTCTCTCTCTCTCTCTCTCACACACACACACACACACGCAATACAAAAATTCCAAAAATCAATTTTGGGAGGTACGGCTCTCGTGTGTGCTCACGCTGATTGAAAAGCAACTGCGTGTGTACTCGGAAAAAGAGAACTGGGAGCGGGAGGGATGGTACCAGGGCCGCCATGTTTGTTTACATTGAGCGCGATCGTCCATTGTTTCTACAGGGGAGTCGAACCTAAAGCTATTATCTTTTTCGAATGCAGGCACATTTCGTTATATATATATATATATATATATATATATATATATATATATATATATATATATATATATATATATATATATATATATATATATATATATATATATATATACATACATATATATATATATATATATATATATATATATATATATATATATATATATATATATATATATATATATATATATATATATATATATATGTAATGGCTCAGATTAGAGTATGCAGAAGAGGGAGAGATTATTTCCCAGTAACAGTGGGCCTTAGACAAGGATATGTGATGTCACCATGGTTGTTCAATATATTTGTAGATGGGGTTGTAAGAGAAGTGAATGCTCGGATGTTGGCAAGAGGCTTGTGATTAAAAGATAAAGAATCTAACACAAAGTGGGAGTTGACACAATTGCTCTTTGCTGATGACACTGTGCTTTTGGGAGATTCTGAAGACAAGTTGCAGAGGTTGGTGGATGAGTTTCGTAGGGTATGTAAAGGAAGAAAATTAAAGAAAGAGTAAGGTGATGAGGATAAAAATAATTACGTGACGAAAGATTGGTTATCAGATTAGAGAGAGAGAGAGTGTGTGGAGGAGGTGAATGTATTCAGATATTTAGGAGTGGACGTGTCAGCAGATGGGTCTATGAAAGATGAGGTGAATCATAGAATTGATGAGCGGAAAAAGATGAGTGGTGTACTTAGGAGTCTGTGGAGACAAAGAACTTTGTCCAAGGAAGCAAAGAGGGGAATATATAAAAGTATAGTTATACCAACGCTCTTATACCTGTGTGAAACATGGGAGGTGAAGGTTAGAGGCAAGGAGAAGGTTAGAGGCAAGGATGTCATGTCTGAGAGCAATGTGTGGTGTGAATATAATACAGAGAATTCGTAATTTGGAAATTAGGAAGAGGTATGGTTAAAATCCAATTGATTTTCAAAAAGTTGAGAAAGTAGTATCAAGCAAGTCCATGGTCGACAGGAATATAATTGAATCTTGTTTCATAAAAAGCAGTTTTGACAATAATATGAATATTTCCTTTGGTTTATATAAATTAGATCCATTTATAATTAATAGAATTTGGGAAGAATTTAATAATACACTGGACAAATAATTTTTAAATTTTCTTGGGTAGAATAGTTTGTGGGGTGAGTTGTGCAAAGGACCTATCCAAGTTGGGTCGGCGCGCGTCAGGTGTTTAACCGTTGTGGGATCTGATAGTGAGGTGCTGGCCTGACCCCTTATATAGCTTCCTTGTATGCTTTACTTGCATAGTTCCTTGATAATGTGAGTAGTCACGAAAGCGCTTGGAATTTCTCTATTTTTTCAGAGTGGTTGTTTTGCATATTCCGAAATCACCTGTTTACTGTGATCTTATTGCATATATATATATATATATATATATATATATATATATATATATATATATATATATATATATATATATATATATATATATATATATATATATATATATATATATATATATATACATGTGTGTGTGTGTGTGTGTGTGTATGTGTACTCACCTATTTGTGGTTGCAGGGGTCGAGTCTAAGCTCCTGGCCCCGCCTCTTCACCGGTTGCTACTGGGCCCTCTCTCTCCCCGCTCCATGAGCTTTATCAAACCTCGTCTTAAAACTGTGTATGGTTCCTGCCTCCAGTACGTCATTTTCTAGGCTATTCCACTGCCTGACAACTCTATGACTGAAGAAATACTTCCTAATATCTCTGACTCATTTGTGTCTTCAACTTACAATTGTGGCCTCTTGTTTCTGTGTCCCCTCCCTGGAACATCATGTCTTTGTCCACCTTGTCTATTCCACGCAGTATTTTATATGTCGTTATCATGTCTCCCCTGTCCCTCCTGTCCTCCAGTGTCATCAGGCCGATTTCCCTTAATCTTTCTTCATAGGACATTCCCCTTAGCTCTGGAACTAACCTTGTCGCAAACCTTTGTACTTTCTCTAGTTTCTTGACGTGCTTTATCAAGTGCGGGTTCCAAACAGGTGCTGCATACTCCAGTATGGGCCTGACATACACGGTGTACAGTGTCTTGAACGATTCCTTACTAAGGTATTGGAATGCTGTTTTCAGGTTTGCCAGGAGCCCATATGCTGCAGCAGTTATCTGATTGATGTGTGCTTCCGGAGACATGCTCCGTGTTATACTCACCCCAAGATCTTTCTCCTTGAGTGAGGTTTGCAGTCTTTGGCCACCTAGCCTATACTCTGTCTGTGGTCTTCTGTGCCCTTCCCCTATCTTCATGACTTTGCATTTGGCAGGATTAAATTCGAGAAGCCATTTGCTGGACCAGGTGTCCAGTCTGTCCAGGTCTCTTTGAAGTCCTGCCTGGTCCTCATCTGATTTAATTCTCCTCATTAACTTCACATCATCTGCAAACAGGGACACTTCTGAGTCTAACCCTTCCATCATGTCGTTCACATATACCAAAAATAGCACTGGTCCTAGGACCGACCCCTGTGGGACCCCGCTCGTCACAGGTGCCCACTGTGATACATCATTACGTACCCTGACTCGTTGTTGCCTCCCTGTCAGGTATTCTCTGCTCCATTGCAGTGCCCTTCCTGTTATATGCGCCTGATGCTCTAGCTTCTGCACTAATCTCTTGTGAGGAACTGTGTCAAAGGCCTTCTTGCAGTCCAAGAAGATGCAATCAACCCACCCCTCTCTCTCGTGTCTTACTTCTGTTATTTTATCATAAAACTCCCGAAGATTTGTGACACAGGATTTGCCTTCCATGAATCCGTGCTGGTTGGCATTTATACTCTTGTTCCGTTCCAGGTGCTCCACCACTCTCCTCCTGATAATCTTCTCCATAACTTTGCATACTATACACGTCAATGACACAGGTCTATAGTTTAGCGCCTCTTTTCTGTCTCCTTTTTTAAAAATGGGAACTACATTTGCCGTCTTCCATACCTCAGGTAGTTGCCCAGTTTCCAGGGACGTGTTGAAGATTGTGGTAAGTGGCACGCACAACATATCTGCTCCCTCTCTAAGGACCCACGGGGAGATGTTGTCCGGTCCCATTGCCTTTGAGGTATCGATGTCCCTTAGCAGTTTCTTCTCCTCCTCATCTGTATGTATGTCGTCCAACACTTGTTGGTGTATTCCTTGCTGGTGTCCCCATCTGGTCTGTCCCCCCAGAGTCCTTCCTGTCTCTACTGTAAATACTTCCTTAAATCTCGTGTTGAGCTCCTCACATACCTCTTGATCGTTTCTTGTGAGTTCTCCACCTTCTTTCCTCAGCCTTATCACCTGGTCCTTGACTGTTGTCTTCCTCCTAATGTGGCTATACAGCAGTTTCGGATCAGATCTGACTTTCGATGCTATGTCTTTTTCATACTGTCGCTGGGCCTCCCTCCTTATCTGTGCATACTCGTTTCTGGCTCTTCTACTAATCTCCTTGTTTTCCTGGGTCCTATGCCTCCTGTGTGTGTGTGTGTGTGT
>NC_091295.1:66640497-66672997 GCF_038502225.1 Cherax quadricarinatus | reverse complement strand
AATAATGATGATGAGAAACTGCCATCACTATCTAATATTCTGACACAATATCAGCTTACTTTACCTTATGACACCCCCCCCCTCTTCCCTAAGCTTCCCTAGAACCTTTCCAGCTTAGGAAACCCGTCAGGCAGTCACTTTAAGCTTCTCCACCAAGCTCAGTCTCTGGGATCTCTATATAGCAGTGTCCCCTCCCTCACTCTTCTCCCGCCCCTCTCCCAAAAAAAGGCTCTTCCAGTCACTCATCTCTTCCCGAATTCATTCAAGAAGTTCACCTCCTTTCCAAAAACCTTTTAGCAGTTCCTTCCAGACCAGCAATCACTGCAGGATCTCCAGGTCCTTCGAAAAGTTTCCATGGACGCCCCGGTCTTCAGGTATCCTTCTGGGAGAGTATCTCTTAGACCCGGGCAAATCCGTTCCTTCAATAGGGCTTTCCAGTACTCTGCCTCCTCCTCCTTCTCCTGGAAGACTTACGACACCCTGGACGGTCCTTAACACCTTCCAGATCGAGAAAAAGGTTTCAGTGGCCGCAGCTTAACAATAATTCGTGGCGACTCCCTTTTCCAGGTGCTTTCCAACACTTATTCCAGTCCAGAGAGGTAATGTTGCCAGCACTTGCTTCATTGCGAAGCAATGCTTCCAACGCCAGTTCCAGCTGTCTGGATGATTGTTCCACGCTTGTTCCATTCCACAAGAATGTTTAAATGGCTTGTTCCAGTCCACAGGAATGTTTGCATCACTTGTTCCCGTCCACAGGAATGTTTATAGTGCATCTTTGAATTTACAAGATATTCGGAGAGTCTTATATGTATGTGTATATATATATATATATATATATATATATATATATATATATGTATATATATATATATATATATATATATATATATATATATATATATATATATATATAAACATGCAAGATTTCAGGTACGTCTTGCTACTTCTACTTACACTTAGGTCACACTACACATACATGTACATGCTTATTTATACACACTCATCTGAGTTTTCTTTGATTTTATCTTAATAGTTCTTGGTCTTATTACTTTTCTTCTTATATCCATGAGGAAGTGGAATAAGAATCTTTCCTCCGTAAGCCATGCGTGTTGTAAAAGTCAACTAAAATGCCGGGAACAATGGGCTAGTAACCCCTTTTCCTGTAATAATTACTAAAAAGAAGAATAAGAAGAAAACTGTCAAAGTGGGAAGTCTGTGCGTGGATGTTGTGATGGCGAGAATATTTTGAGGAACTTTTAAATGTCGACGAAGAAAGGCAGGCGGTAATTTTATGCACTGGACAGGGAGGTATACCATCTTTTTGGAGTGAAGAACACGATGTGATTATGGGGGAGGTACGTGAGGCATTACGTAGAATGAAAGGAGGTAAAACAGCTGGAACTGACAGGATCATGACAGAAATGCTAAAAGCAGGGGGGGATATAGTGTTGGAGTGGTTGGTATTTTTGTTTAATAAATGTATGAAAAAGGGGAAGGTACCTAGATATTGGCGGAGAGCATGTATAGTCCCTTTATATAAAGGGAAGGGGAACAAAAGAGATTGTAAAAACTATAGAGGAATAAGTTTGCTGAGTATACCAGGAAAAGTGTACGGTAGGGTTATAATTGAAAGAATTAGAGGTAAGACAGAATGTAGGATTGCGGATGAGGAAGGAGGTTTTAGAGTGGGTAGGGGATATGTAGATCAGGTGTTTACATTGAAGCATATATGTGAACAGTATTTAGATAAAGGTAGGGAAGTTTTTATTGCATTTATGGATTTAGAAAAGGCATATGATAGAGTGGATAAGGGAGCAATGTGGCAGATGTTGCAAGTATATGGAATAGGTGGTAAGTTACTAAATGCTGTAAAGAGTTTTTATGAGGATAGTGAGGCTCAGGTTAGGGTGTGTAGAAGAGAGGGAGACTACTTCCCGGTAAAAGTAGGTCTTAGACAGGGATGTGTAATGTCACCATGGTTGTTTTATATATAGATGGGGTTGTAAAAGAAGTAAATGCTAGAGTGTTCTGGAGAGGGGTGGGATTAAATTATGGGGAATCAAATACAAAATGGGAATTGACACAGTTGCTTTTTGCTGATGATACTGTGCTTATGGGAGATTCTAAAGAAAAATTGCAAAGGTTAGTGGACGAGTTTGGGAGTGTGTGTAAAGGTAGAAAGTTGAAAGTGAACATAGAAAAGAGTAAGGTGATGAGGGTATCAAATGATTTAGATAAAGAAAAATTGGATATCAAATTGGGGAGGAGAGGTATGGAAGAAATGAATGTTTTCAGATACTTGGGAGTTGACGTGTCGGCGGATGGATTTATGAAGGATAAGGTTAATCATAGAATTGATGAGGGAAAAAAGGTGAGTGGTGCATTGAGGTATATGTGGAGACAAAAAAACATTATCTAAGGAGGCAAAGAAGGGAATGCATGAAAGTATAGTAGTACCAACACTCTTTTATGGGTGTGATGCTTGGGTTGTGAATGCAGCAGCGAGGAGACGGTTGGAGGCAGTGGAGATGTCCTGTCTAAGGGCAATGTGTTGTGTAAATATTATGCAGAAAATTCGGAGTGTGGAAATTAGGAGAAGGTGTGGAGTTAATAAAAGTATTAGTCAGAGGGCTGAAGAGGGGTTGTTGAAGTGGTTTGGTCATTTAGAGAGAATGGATCAAAGTAGAATGACAAGGAGAGCATTTAAATCTGTAGGGGAAGGAAGGCGGGGTAGGGGTCGTCCTCGAAAAGGTTGGAAGGAAGGGGTAAGGGAGGCTTTGTGTGCGAGGGGCTTGGACTTCCAGCAGGCGTGCGTGAGCGTGTTCGATAGGAGTGAATGGTGACGAATGGTACTTGGGGCCTGACTAGCTGTTGGAGTGTGAGAAGGGTAATATTTAGTGAAGGGATTCCGGGTAACCGATTATTTTTATATAGCCGGACTTGAGTCCTGGAAATGGGAAGTACAATACCTGCAATCTGAAGGAGGGGTTCGGGATATTGACAGTTTGGAGGGATATGTTGTGTATCTTTATACGTATGTACTTCTAAGCTGTTGTATTCTAAGTACCTCTGCAAAAACAGTGATTATGTGTGAGTGAGGTGAAAGAGTTGAATGATGATGAAAGTATTTTCTTTTTGGGGATTTTCTTTCTTTTTGGGTTACCCTGCCTCGGTGGGAGACGGCCGACTTGTTTATATATATATATATATATATATATATATATATATATATATATATATATATATATATATATATATATATATATATATATATATATATATATATATATATATATATATATATTTATATTTCACGGGAACTTTTTCCTCTGGTATCGTTCCAGCAAACAGTTTCAAAACTAATCTTTCCATCAGTAATCACTACAGTTTCTCTTGACATTTTATAAAACCTTTCAACACTCACCTGGGCGAAAATCCTTTCAGTAATCCATCTTTTCCAACGACCTTCCAGCAGCGTCACACCAGCGACCTTCCAGCAGCGTCACACCAGCGACCTTCCAGCAGCGTCACACTAGCGACCTTCCAGCAGCGTCACACCAGCTACCTTCCAGCAGCGTCACACCAGCTACCTTCCAGCAGCGTCACACCAGCGACCTTCTAGCAGCGTCACACCAGCGACCTTCCAGCAACGTCGCACCAGCGACCTTCCAGTAGCGTCACACCAGCGACCTTCCAGCAGCGTCACACCAGCGAATTTCCAGCAGCTTCACACCAGCGACCTTCCAGCAGCGTCACACCAGCGACCTTCCAGCAGCGTCACACCAGCGAACTTCCAGCAGCGTCACACCAGCGAACTTCCAGCAGCGTCACACCAGCGACCTTCCAGCAGCGTCACACCAGCGAATTTCCAGCAGCTTCACACCAGCGACCTTCCAGCAGCGTCACACCAGCGACCTTCCAGCAGCGTCACACCAGCGAACTTCCAGCAGCGTCACACCAGCGAACTTCCAGCAGCGTCACACCAGCGACCTTCCAGTAATGTCAGGAGGGGTGTCAAGAAAATCGCATAAATATATCTTGTTGATATAAACATAGTGATGAACGCTAGACGGTTATGTGTTGACACTGAGTGAACTATGTGCTTACTCAGCTATAGTAAAGGCTAGAGCTGCAATAATATTAGGAGACCCAGCATGTGCTGACGTTGATGATAGCATCAACCTTCCACTAAGTTGCCCTTCCAATGCTAGATACGGAGATTGAGAGCTATGGATGAATTACCATGAAAGACAACCCCATCTTTAAGAACACCAAGAAGATCCTGGGTTACGAAGCAGACAGACTGCTTATCACCACCAGTTACCTCAGTAATCAAATCAATTTGAGAGAAGCTATTCCCAACGTCCTGTTTAGACTGAGACACCAGCTCACATCACGTTACATCTTGAAACAGTGATGACAGACGCCCAGTTCTTCAACTGAAACCCAAAATGCTTTAAATCCAGAGAACCAAGAACCAAGTTCTTTGCCAAATGTACTGTACCACAATGATGCCCTCACTCTCATGCGTGACAAAGAAAATTTACATTACGGTATGAACTATGTTGTAATAGAACACATATGTGAGAGATAACAGCAACCGTTACCACTTTCACTGTTGCTTCTGTTAGGGAGATTAACAGTTACTACTTTCAATGTTGCTTTTGTTAGAGAGATTAAGTTACCACTTTCACTGTTGCTTTTGTTAGGGAGATTAACAGTTACTGCTTTCACTGTTGCTTTTGTTAGGGAGATTAACAGTTACCACTTTCACTGTTGCTTTTGTTACGGAGATTAACAGTACCACTTTTACTGTTGCTTTTGTTAGGGAGATTAGTAGTTACCACTTTCACCGTTGCTTTTGTTAGGGAGATTAACAGTAACCATTATCATTTTCACTGTTGCTTTGTTTGAGTGACTAAACTAATACCACAATAAATATGTCACACTAGTTGCACTTGTGTCCTTTTACCAAACATATTGTGGGTAATTCTACCAACATTATTACATAAACCATGTTGACGAACTCGACAAGAATCCCCACACCTCTCACCAAACTACTACCAAACAACCCCAAGTACCACGTCACCACAACTATCACAAAACTACTACCAAACAACCTCAACTACCCCACACTACCACGCCACCACAACTATCACTAAACTACTACCAAACAACCCCAACTACCCCACATTACCCCTACCCCCCAGCAACCACCACAATAACTCACCAGCTGAGCTACCATAGCACTGCACAGACACGAGAGTCGCATTTATCATTTCAATTCTAATTTCCTCTCACACCAAAAAGGAAAATTTCTGCCCATTTGCTCCCCCTATTTGTTTTGACGGAATTGGCAATCAAATTGGCTGTGTATAAGGCAGGAGTGTTCATCAGTGGCATCAGTGTGTTCAGTTTGTTCATCACTCTGTGTTCACTCGACCAAGAGCTCCTCTGATAATGTGTCGACAAACACAGAGTTATATTCGCTTGCTTTCACTAGTTCCCAGTTTGAAGCGATCTCTCTCTCTCTCTCTCTCTCTCTCTCTCTCTCTCTCTCTCTCTCTCTCTCTCTCTCTCTCTCTCTCTCTCTCTCTCTCTCTCTCTCTCTCTCTCTCTCTCTCTCTCTCTCTCTCTCTCTCTCTCTCTCATGTTCTCATATACTTTCTGGTTTCTGGGAATAAATAAATAAATAAATGATAATAATAATAATAATAATTAAATTATTAT
Source organism: Cherax quadricarinatus (assembly GCF_038502225.1). Lineage (NCBI taxonomy): Eukaryota > Metazoa > Arthropoda > Malacostraca > Decapoda > Parastacidae > Cherax > Cherax quadricarinatus. Next base: position 66,667,267 of record NC_091295.1, on the reverse strand, counting down.
TATTATTATTATTATTATTATTATTATTATTATTATTATTATTATTATTATTATTATTATTATTATTATTCCTGCCTCCTCTCACCTTTCCTTCTGTACATATTTTTCACCTCTTTCCATTTGTTCATTACTCTCTCACTCTCCTTCCTCTTTCTCTTCCACTCCATCCCCCCCCCCATCCTCTACTTTCTATTACTCTTCTCTCTCCTCTACCTCTTCTCTTTTACCACTCCCACCCCATCCCCTCTCACTCTATTCTTCTCCTGTTCCTCCCTCTTTTCTCCTTTCCTCTCCCTTCTTTCCCTTTCTCTCCCCCTCCTCCTCTTTCCTCTCCCCTCTGACCTATCTCTCACAAAGTGTTCAAAGTCACAGTACTGGTTGTTCACAGTAGTACTGTGATGGTGGGGGTGGTTGAAAAGCACACTTCATGCAAGCAGGGGGGTCATCGCCCCTGGCCCTAGACCAAGCCACTATGTATACACAGTGTCTTGCTGCAGAGCAGTCAGACTGTTGGTGCTGGCATACCGTACGCCGACGCTGGAGCCATCTGGCATTCCCTTCGGCAACTACCTGAATATTCTAACGTAAGTAACCATGACATGTTATTTTTTGCCCACCCTGGTCCACCCCTGCCCACTCCGGCCCACCTTTGCCCACTCGGTCCACCCTTGCCCACTCCGGCCCACCCCGAGCCACTCGGCCCACCCAGCACTCCAGAGCAAGTTAATTAGGTTAGTAGCTCACTCAGAGGATCAGAGGGAAGGATAACGACGCCTGCTTTCCACTTAAGGGATCTAAGCACTAGCAAGGTGCATTAAGAGGCTCCCAGATCCCTTCCACGGGGGATCCAGGTTCCCTAGGCCCATTACATTGGTGATTCAGGCTCCATAGAGCCCTTCCACGGGGAATTCAGGCTCCATAAACCCGTTACACGGAGGATAAAGGCTCCCAGATCCCTTCCACGGGGCATCAAAGGGGATCCAGGCTTCCCTGACCCTTTTCGCGGGGTATTCAAGCTCCCTAGATTCCTTACACAGGGATTAAAGCTTTCTAGATCCCACACAAAGGGGATCCAAGACAGTCTGTCACAAGATGAATCCAGTCTCCACAGACCCCTTCCACGGGAGATCCAGGCCACCTAGACCACTTCCACGGGGAATCCAGGCTCCCTCGGCCCCTTCTACAAGGAATTCCCTAGACCCCTCACATAGGGTCTAGGGATTCATACTCCCTAGACCCCTTCCACGGGGATCCAAGCTCTTTTAGACCCGACACATTGGGGATCTAAGTCCGTCCAGACCGTCACACGGGGGATCCAGGCTCCCTAGACCTCTTCCACGGGGGCTCTAGTCTCACTAGACCCCTTCCACGGGGAATCCAGGCTTCCAAACCCCTTTCACGAGGGATCCAGGCTCCCAGACGCCTCACACGGGGATCCAGGCTCTCCAGATCCCTTACACGGGGGATCCAAGCTCTTCTAGACCCCTCACACACGACGATGGGAGGAGGAAACGGCAGTACGGTCTTCCACTCACAGGATTGAAACCTCTAAAAGCATAGATCGAGGGTCATAAGCTGGTCGCTTCCTCTACAGTGCCCGAAATTTCCGAAGATTCGAATGGGTTAAAGCAGCGGTGATGGTAGAGAAATGAGTGAGAGGAGGAAGGAAGGAAGGAAGAAAGGAAGGAAGGTGACCGAAGAAGAGGTGGGGAAAAGAATGGAGCGAAACAGAGAGTCGAGGAATGCACATGAAGATTGAAACCTTGTGTTAATAGTGAGTGATGGTGAGAGACCACCACCGCCACCGCCACCACCACCGCCACCGACCACCACCACCACCGCCCGCCACCACCACCACCACCACCGCACCACCACCACCACCGCCACCACCGCCACCACGCCACCACGCCACTACCACCACCACCATTGGCCACCACCACGCCACCGCCACCACCACCACGCATCCACCACTGCCACCACCACCACTCCACCACCGCTTCCACACCACCACCGCCACCTTCCACCTTACCACGCCACCACCACTGCCACGTTACCACCACCACTCCGCCACCACCACCGCCATTGCCACCACCGCCACCACCACCACCACGCCATGGCCACCACTGCCACCACCACCGCCACCGCCACGCCTACCACCGCCTACCACCACCTGGCACCGCACTACCACCACCACCATCAACCACCGCCTACCACTACCACCGCCGCCACCACCGCCACCGCCATTGCCACCACTCCGCCACCACCGCCACCACCACCGCCACCACCAGGCACCGCCACCACTGCCACCACCACCACCACCGCTACGCACCACCGCTGCCACCGCACCGCACTACCACCACCACCGCTTACTCACCACCACCATTCCACCACCATGGCCACGCCACCACTACCACCGCCATTACCACCGACCACCGCCACTGCCACCACCACCACCACCACCACGCCACTACCTCCGGCGACCGCCACCACCACCACCACCTACCACCACCGCCACCACCACCACTGCCTGCCACCACCACCGCCACCGGCCACACCACCGCCACCTGGCCACCACCATTCCACCACAACCACCACCGCCACCACCTCTACACCGCACCTACCACACCACCACCACCACGCTACCACTACCACTGCACTGCACCACCTCCACACCACCACCACCACCACTACCACCACCACCACCGCCACCACCACCACCGCCACCGCCACCACCGCCACCACACCGCCAATGCCACCACCACGCCACGCCACCGCCACCACCAACCACCACCGTCCACCACCGCCACCACCACCACCGCCACCACCACCGCCACCGGCTACCACCACCGCCACCGCCACCACCACCGCCACCGCCACCACCACCACACCACCACCGCTCACCACCGCCACCGCCACTACCACCACACCTGTCACACCACCAGCCACCACCATGCCACCGCCACCACTGCCACCACACTACACCACCACTACACCACCACCACCACCGTTGCACTACCACCGCGACCGCCACCACCGCCACCACCACCTACCACCACCGCCACCGCTACCGCCACGCCACCACCAAACCACCGCCACCACCACCGCCAAGCCATCACCACCACCACCACCACCGCCTGCCACCACCTGCCACCGCCACCACCACCACCACCACCACCACCACCACCGCCACCCGCCGCCGCCGCCACCGCACCACCTGCCACCACCACCGCACCGCCACCGCCACCACCACCGCCACCGCCACCGCACCACCACCACCACCACCGCCACCACCGCCACCACCACTGCCATTGGCTACCACCGCTACCACCACCGCCACCAGCCACCTCACCGCCACCACCACTGCCACCGCCACCGAAACCACCACCACCACCACCGCCGCCAGCCACCACACCACCACTACCACCGCTACACCACGCCACCACCGCCACCACTGCCACCATCACCACCACCACTACTCCACCACATCACCCCACCATCGCCACCGCCACCACCAGCCACTGCCACCTACCTAGCCACCACCACCACCACCACCACCGCTCTACCACTACCACCGCCACGCCACCACCATCCGCCACCTACCACTCACCACCTGGCCACCACCACCACCACCACGCCACCACCACCACCGCACGCTACCCCCACCACCACCACTGCCACCACCACCGCCACCGCCACTACCACCACACCACCATACCACCACCGCCACCACCACCACTCCACCACCACCACCACCGCCACCTACCATCGCCACCGCCACTCACCGCCACCACCTGCACCACCACCGCCACCACCGCTACTTACCGGCTACCGCACCACCACCACCATCCGCCACCACCACCACCGCCGCTACCACCATCGCGACTGCCACCACTGCCACTACCACCACCACTCACCTACCACTACCACGTTCATACCACCACGCGACCTGCCACCACCGCCACCACCACCACCACCACCGCCGCTACCACCACCACCACCGCCACCACAAACCACCGCACCACCACCGCCACTGCCATTACCACCACCACCACGCGCACCACCGCCACCGCCACACCACGACCACCACCACCACCACCACCGCCGCCCCACCGCAACCACCACCACCACTGCCACCGCCACCTCCACCACCACCGCCACCGCCACCGCCACCACCACCACCACCACTACCACCGCCACCTGCTCGACCACTCCACACCACGCACTACTACTGCCACTGCCTACCACTGCACTGCCACCACTACTGCCACTGAACTACTACTACCACTACCGCACTCCACTACCACCACGACCACCACCACCGTTACCACGCCACCACTGCCACCGCTGCCACTACCACCACCACCACCACCACCACCACCCACCACCGCCACCGCCACCACCACCACACCGCCACCAGCACCACCACCATACCACCACCGCCACCACCACCACCACCGCCACCACCACCACCACCGCCACCACCACCACCACCACCGCCACCACCACCACCACCGCCACCACCACACCACCACGCCACCACCACACTCACCACGCCACCACCACCATGCCACCGCTACCACCACCACCACCACACCACCTAGCCACCACCGCACTCTGCACCACCACCAGCTACCACCACCGCCACCGCCACCGCCACCGCCACCACCGCCACCACCACCGCCACCACTGCCACCTACCGGCACCGCACCACCACCACCACCGCCACCGCCACCACCACCACCGCTGCCACCACCGCCACCGCTACCACCACCGCCACCACACCGCCACCGTACCACTGGCCACCACCACGTTACTGGGCCACCACCTGCCACCACCACCACCACCACCACCAGCCACCACCACCACCACCGCCACCACCACCACCGCAATGCCATCCACCATACCACCACCGCCGCCACCACCGCCACCGCTACCACCACCACCATTACCACCACCGTCCACCACCACCACCCTGGCCACCACCACCACGCCATTGCCACCACCGCCACCGCCACCACCGCTACCACCGCCACTACCATGCCACACCGCCACCACACTCACCGCACCACCACCACCACCGGCCACCGCGCCACACCACCACCGCGGCCACCACCGCCACCGCATTCCACCGCCACCACCACCGCCACCGTCACCACCGCCACCTACCGGCACCGCCACCACCGCACCACCACCACCACTGCCACCGCCACCACCTACCACCACGCCACCACCACCGCCACCGCCTACCACCACCACCACCACCGCACCGCCACCACCACCACCACCACCGCTACACACCACCACCACCGCCACCGCACCACCACCTGCCACCACCATACCACCGCCACCACCGCCACCACCACCACCACCACCACCACCGGCCACCACCACCGCACCGCCACCACCACCGCCACCACCACCACCGCCACCACCACCGCCACCGCCACCACCGCCACCACCACCGCACCGCCAATACCACTACCACCACTACCACGTACACCAACCACGCCACACCAGCTGCCACCGCCTACCACCACCGCCACTGCCACCACTCGCCGCCAGCACCACCACCTGCCACCACCATGCCTGCCGCACCACACCACCGCTACCACCGCCACCACCATACCGGGCCACCACCATCCACCACCACCGACCACCACACCGCCACCGCCACCGCCACACCACCACCACTCCACCTCCACCACCGCCACCACCACCACCACCTGCACCACCACCACAGCCCCGCCACCACCACCCCACCACCGCCACCACCACCACCACCACCACCGCCACCACCACCGGTACCACCGCCACCACCACCACTGCTGCTACTACTGCCGCCACTACCGCCGCTCGCCATACCACTGGTTACCTACCTACTGCCACCGTCACCACACCACTACCACACCACCACTTGCTCCCACCACCACCACTGCCACCGCCACCACCGCACCACCGCTGCACCGCCATTACCACCTGCCACCACCACACCGCCACCACCACGACCACGCCACCACCACCGCCACCACCACCACCACCGCCACCTACCACCACCACTACCGCCACCACCACCACCACCGCCACCACCACCACCACCACCGCACACCACCGCCACCACCACCACCTGCCGCCACCACCGCCACCACCGGCCACCCACTACGCTACCAGGCACACTTGAACTACCTATACTACTACTGACATGACCAATGCGATGCCACTACCATAACCTCCATTACCACCGCCTTCCCGCTACCACACGCCACCATTACACACGACTGCCTCGCTCATTTACTGCCACCACCACCACTCTGATACCTGGATCACCACCACTTGCCACCACACCACCACTGTACCACTACCACCACTGTATCCAGCGATGCTCCGCCACACCACGCCACCGCCACCACCACGCCACCACCACAGTTCGCCACCACCACCACCACCACCGGCCACCACCGGCACAACCGCTTCCTGTCACCACTACCATCCACCACCGCCACCACCACCACCACCACCGCCACCATCCACCACCGCCTACCACCGCCGCACTCACACCACCGCACCGTTGGACCACCACCACCACCGCCACTACCACACCTCCCACCACCAGCGCCATGCCACCACGCCATGTACCGCCACCGGAACCAACCACCGCCACCGCCACCGGCACCGCACCACCACCGCTACCACCGTCACACCACCGCCTACCACCCACCACCACACCACCACCACCACCGCCACTTGACCACCACCTGCCACCACCACTGACCGCCACCACCACGCCACGCCACCACTACATAACTCACTTAGCTTATCTAATACAGAATTAAAATTTACACAAGACTCGATATTTATGAATGGAAAAGTGTTCATAATTATGATATTGTTCATCAGAATTGTACAATCATTGATTGTATATTTCTGATGTACCGTCAACCCGTGGCTCCTGCAGGATATTCGTCTATGACAGATGGATTGGCTGCTTTCTGTCACCTTCTACCTCACGTCTGTGAAGTTCAAGCCAAGTCCATTTCGTATTACTGGTCTCAAACAGCAAGTTGACAACCCAAGGTTGCAATCTACTCCCTCCAAGAAGGCGCATGACTGCCATTGTGAGATGGAATCCACAGTGTACCACGACTCCGCTGTCTTCAGTCCTACCATACCTGTGTCTGGCTCCTGACACAAGTGATACTGAGAGACTCAACAACATATATAGATGATAGAGAAACATTTACAATTAAGGTGTCAACTTTAGATACATGGAGGCATTTATGTCAGAGAAATGTGGCAAACAGTTCAATTTTAGAGGGAAAAGTTGAACGTGGATGTGTGTCCTAATTTGAACATGCAAGCCATCACTTTTGTCAACAACAGCACTACCAGCTGCACAAGTGAACTAGTTATCATTGTCAACAACAGCACTACCAGCTGCACAAGTGAACTAGTTATCATTGTCAACAACAGCACTACCAGCTGCACCAGTGCACTAGTTAACATCGTCACAACAGCACTACCATCTGCACCAGTGCACTAGTTAACAACATTGTCAACAACAGCACTACCAGCTGCACCAGTGAACTAGTTAACAATATTGTCAACAACAGTACTACCAGCTGCACCAGTGAACTAGTTAACATTGTCAACAACAGCACTACCAGCTGCACCAGTGAACTAGTTAACAACATTGTCAACAACAGCACTACCAGCTGCACCAGTGAACTAGTTAACAACATTGTCAACAACAGCACTACCAGCTGCACCAGTGAACTAGTTAACAACATTGTCAACAACAGTACTACCAGCTGCACCAGTGAACTAGTTAACATTGTCAACAACAGTACTACCAGCTGCACCAGAGCGCTAGTTAACATTGTCAACAACAGTACTACCAGCTGCACCAGTGCACTAGTTAACATTGTCAACAACAGTACTACCAGCTGCACCAGTGCACTAGTTAACATTGTCAACAACAACACTACCAGCTGCACCAGTGAACTAGTTAACAACATTGTCAACAACAGCACTACCAGCTGCACCAGAGCACTAGTTAACAACATTGTCAACAACAACACTACAAGCTGCACCAGTGAACTAGTTAACAACATTGTCAACAACAGCACTACCAGCTGCACCAGTGAACTAGTTAACAACATTGTCAACAACAGCACTACCAGCTGCACCAGTGAACTAGTTAACAACATTGTCAACAACAGCACTACCTGCTGCACCAGAGAACTAGTTAACAACATTGTCAACAACAGCACTACCAGCTGCACCAGTTAACTAGTTAACAACATTGTCAACAACAGCACTACCAGCTGCACCAGTTAACTAGTTAACAACATTGTCAACAACAACACTACCAGCTGCACCAGTGAACTAGTTAACAACATTGTCAACAACAGCACTACCAGCTGCACCAGTTAACTAGTTAACAACATTGTCAACAACAACACTACAAGCTGCACCAGTGAACTAGTTAACAACATTGTCAACAACAGCACTACCAGCTGCACCAGTTAACTAGTTAACAACATTGTCAACAACAGCACTACCAGCTGCACCAGTTAACTAGTTAACAACTTTGTCAACAACAACACTACAAGCTGCACCAGTAAAGTAGTTAACAACATTGTCAACAACAGCACTACCAGCTGCACCAGTTAACTAGTTAACAACATTTTCAACAACAGCACTACCAGCTGCACCAGTGAACTAGTTAACAACATTGTCAACAACAGCACTACCAGCTGCACCAGTGAACTAGTTAACAACATTGTCAACAACAGCACTACCAGCTGCACCAGTGAACTAGTTAACAACATTGTCAACAAGAGCACTACCAGCTGCACCAGTGAACTAGTTAACAACATTGTCAACAACAACACTACAAGCTGCACCAGTGAACTAGTTAACAACATTGTCAACAACAGCACTACCAGCTGCACCAGTGAACTAGTTAACAACAATGTCAACAACAGCACTACCAGCTGCACCAGTGAACTAGTTAACAACAGTGTCAACAACAGCACTACCAGCTGCACCAGTGAACTAGTTAACAACATTGTCAACAACAGCACTACCAGCTGCACCAGTGAACTAGTTAACAACATTGTCAACAACAGCACTACCAGCTGCACCAGAGAACTAGTTAACAACTTTGTCTACAACAGCACTACCAGCTGCACCAGTGAAATAGTTAACAACATTGTCAACAACAGCACTACCTGCTGCACCAGTGTATTAGTTAACAACATTGTCAACAACAGCACTACCTGCTGCACCAGAGAACTAGTTAACAACATTGTCAACAATAGCACTACCAGCTGCACCAGTGAACTAGTTAACAACATTGTCAACAACAGCACTACCTACCGCACCAGTGAACTAGTTAACAACATTGTCAACAACAGCACTACCTGCTGCACCAGTTAACTAGTTAACAACATTGTCAACAACGGCACTACCAGCTGCACCAGTGAACTAGTTAACAATATTGTCAACAACAGCACTACCAGCTGCACCAGTGAACTAGTTAACAACCTTGTCAACAACAGCACTACCAGCTGCACCAGTGAACTAGTTAACAACATTGTCAACAACAGCACTACCTGCTGCACCAGAGAACTAGTTAACAACATTGTCAACAACAGCACTACCTGCTGCACCAGAGAACTAGTTAACAACATTGTCAACAACAGCACTACCTGCTGCACCAGAGAACTAGTTAACAACATTGTCAACAACAGCACTACCAGCTGCACCAGTGAAATAGTTAACAACATTGTCAACAACAGCACTACCTGCTGCACCAGAGAACTAGTTAACAACATTGTCAACAACAGCACTACCTGCTTCACCAGTGAACTAGTTAACAACATTGTCACCAACAGCACTACCAGCTGCACCAGAGAACTAGTTAACAACATTGTCACCAACAGCACTACCAGCTGCACAAGTGAACTAGTTAACAACATTGTCAACAACAGCACTACCTGCTGCACCAGAGAACTAGTTAACAACATTGTCAACAACAGCACTACCAGCTGCACCAGTGAACTAGTTAACAACATTGTCAACAACAGCACTACCTGCTGCACCAGAGAACTAGTTAACAACATTGTCAACAACAGCACTACCAGCTGCACCAGTGAACTAGTTAACAACATTGTCAACAACAGCACTACCAGCTGCACCAGTGAACTAGTAAACAACATTGTCAACAACAGCACTACCAGCTGCACTAGTGAACTAGTTAACAACATTGTCAACAACAGTACTACCATCTGCACCAGTGAACTAGTTAACAACATTGTCAACAACAGCACTACCAGCTGCACCAGTTAACTAGTTAACAACATTGTCAACAACAGCACTACCATCTGCACCAGTGAACTAGTTAACAACATTGTCAACAACAGTACTACCATCTGCACCAGTGAACTAGTTAACAATATTGTCAACAACAGTACTACCAGCTGCACCAGTGAACTAGTTAACAATATTGTCAACAACAGTACTACCAGCTGCACCAGTGAACTAGTTAACAATATTGTCAACAACAGCACTACCAGCTGCACCAGTGAACTAGTTAACAATATTGTCAACAACAGTACTACCAGCTGCACCAGAGAACTAGTTAACAACATTGTCAACAACAGCACTACCTGCTGCACCAGTGAACTAGTTAACAACATTGTCAACAACAGCACTACCATCTGCACCAGTGAACTAGTTAACATTGTCAACAACAGTACTACCATCTGCACCAGTGAACTAGTTAACAACATTGTCAACAACAGCACTACCATCTGCACCAGTGAACTAGTTAACAACATTGTCAACAACAGCACTACCATCTGCACCAGTGAACTAGTTAACAACATTGTCAACAACAGTACTACCATCTGCACCAGTGAACTAGTTAACAATATTGTCAACAACAGTACTACCAGCTGCACCAGTGAACTAGTTAGCAATATTGTCAACAACAATACTACCAGCTGCACCAGTGAACTAGTTAACAATATTGTCAACAACAGCACTACCAGCTGCACCAGTGAACTAGTTAACAATATTGCCAACAACAGTACTACCAGCTGCACCAGAGAACTAGTTAACAACATTGTCAACAACAGCACTACCTGCTGCACCAGTGAACTAGTTAACAACATTGTCAACAACAGCACTACCAGCTGCACCAGTGAACTAGTTAACAACATTGTCAACAACAGCACTACCAGCTGCACCAGTAAACTAGTTAACAACATTGTCAACAACAGTACTACCAGCTGCACCAGTGAACTAGTTAACAACATTGTCAACAACAGCACTACCAGCTGCACCAGTGAACTAGTTAACAACATTGTCAACAACAGTACTACCATCTGCACCAGTGAACTAGTTAACAACATTGTCAACAACAGTACTACCAGCTGCACCAGTGAACTAGTTAACAATATTGTCAACAACAGTACTACCATCTGCACCAGTGAACTAGTGTTGGGGTTAGGATAGACTTGCCGGGACATATTAACAGTGTACACAGTTGCAAGACTGGGTACAGCCGGGCGATAAGAATTTCAAGGCGGGACCAGCAGCTGTGTCTCGAACCTTACAAACACAACTGTGTATACACTTTTTTCCTACGGCTCTCTTAGCCGGAGAGCACTCATATTTACTGTATAATTCGGATAAATGAGTATGTTTCCTCACTTGCTAACTCCTCGTTAAACCGAACAAATACGTAAAATAATGAGTTAATTGGAATAAATGATAATGATGTCAGCGAAGCTTCATGACACCTCGCTTAACCGAACAAAGAAACATTCGGATAAACCTGAACAATTCGGATAACTGAACTGATTCTTAGAGCTGAGCACTGAGCTGAGTACTGAGCACTGAGCTGAGGACTGAGCTGAGGACTGAGCACTGAGCTGAGGACTGAGCTGAGGACTGAGCTGAGGACTGAGCTGAGCACTGAGCTGAGCACTGAGCTAAGCACTGAGCTGAGCGCTGAGCTGAACACTGAGCTGAGCACTGAGCTGAGCACTGAGCTGGGCACTGAGCTGAACACTGAGCACTCAGATGAACACTGAGCAGAACACTGAGCACTGAGCTGAGCACTGAGCTGAGCACTGAGCTGAACACTGAGCACAGAGCTGAGCACTGAGCTGAGCACTGAGCACTGAGCTGAGCACTGAGCTGAGCACTGAGCTGAGCGCTGAGCCGAGCACTGAGCTGAGCACTGAGCTGAGCACTGAGATGAGCACTGAACTGAGCACTGAGCTGAGCACTGAGCTGAACACTGAGCACTGAGCTGAGCACTGAGCAGAACACTGAGCACTGAGCTGAGCACTGAGCTGAGCGCTGAGCTGACAACTGAGCTGACCACTGAGCTGACCACTGAGCTGAGCACTGAGCTGAACACTGAGCTGAGCACTGAGCTGAGCACTGAGCTGAACACTGAGCTGAACACTGAGCTGAACACTGAGCGGAACACTGAGCACTGAGCTGAGCACTGAGCTGAGCTCTGAGCTGAACACTGAGAACTGAAATGAGCACTGAGCAGAACACTGAGCACTGAGCTGAGCAATGAGCTGAGCACTGAGCTGAACACTGAGAACTGAGATGAGCACTGAGCAGAACACTGAGCACTGAGCTGAGCACTGAGCTGAGCACTGAGCACTGAGCTGAGCACTGAGCAGAACACTGAGCACTGAGCTGAGCACTGAGCTGAGCATTGAGCTGAGCACTGAGCTGAGCACTGAACTGAGCACTGAGCTGAGCACTGAGCTGAACACTGAGCACTGAGCTGACCACTGAGCAGAACACTGAGCACTGAGCTGAGCACTGAGCTGAGTGCTGAGCTGACAACTGAGCTGACCACTGAGCTGACCACTGAGCTGACCACTGACCTGAGCACTGAACTGAACACTTAGCACTGAGCTGAGCGCTGAGCTGAACACTGAGCTGAACACTGAGCTGAACACTGAGCACTGAACTGAGCACTGAGCTGAGCACTGAGCTGAACACTGAACACTGAGATGAGCACTGAGCAGAACACTGAGCACTGAGGTGAGCACTGAGGTGAGCACTGAGCTGAGCACTGAGCTGAGCACTGAGCTGAGCACTGAGCAGAGCACTGAGCAGAACACTGAGCACTGAGCTGAGCACTGAGCTGAGCACTGAGCTGAGCACTGAGCTGAGCACTGAGCTGAACACTGAGCACTGAGCTGAGCACTGAGCTGAACACTGAGCACTGAGCTGAGCACTGAGCTGAGCACTGAACTGAACGCTGAGCACTGAGCTGAGTACTGAGCACTGAGCTGAGTGATGAGCTGAGGACTGAGCTGAGCACTGAGCTGAACACTGAGCACTGAGCTGAGCACTGCGCTGAGCGCTGAGCTAAGCACTGAGCTGAGCGCTGAGCTGAGCACTGAGCTGAGTACTGAGCACTGAGCGATGAGCTGAGGACTGAGCTGAGCACTGAGCTGAACACTGAGCACTGAGCTGAACACTGAGCTGAGCACTGAGCTGAACACTGAGCTGAGCGCTGAGCTGAGCACTGAGCTGAACACTGAGCACTGAGCACTGAGCAGAACACTGAGCACTGAGCTGAGCACTGAGCTGAGCGCTGAGATGAGCACTGAGCTGAGCACTGAGCTGAGCACTGCGCTGAGCACTGGGCTGAACACTGAGCACTGAGCTGAGCACTGTGCTGAACACTGAGCTGAACACTGAGCTGAACACTGAGAACTGAGCTGAGAACTGAGTTGAGCACAGAGCTGAGCACTGAGCTGAGCACTGAGCTGAGCACAGAGCTGAGCACTGAGCTGAGGACTGAGCTGAGCACTGAGCTGAACACTGAGCACTGAGCTGAACACTGAGCTGAGCACTGAGCTGAACACTGAGCACTGAGATGAGCACTGAGCAGAACACTGCGCACTGAGCTGAGCACTGAGCTGAGCACTTAGCTGAGCACTGAGCTGAACACTGAGCACGGAACTGAGCACTGAGCACAGAGCTGAGCACTGAGCTGAACACTGAGCTGAGCGCTGAGCTGAGCACTGAGCTGAGCACTGAGCACTGAGCTGAGCACTGAGCAGAACACTGAGCACTGAGCTGAACACTGAGCTGAGCGCTGAGCTGAGCACTGAGCTGAGCACTGAGCTGACCACTGAGCTGAGCACTGAGCTGTGCACTGAGCTGAACACTGAGCACTGAGCTGAGCACTGAGCTGAACACTGAGCTGAACACTGAGCTGAACACTGAGCACTGAGCTGAGAACTGAGCTGAGCACTGAGCTGAGCACTGAGCTGAGCACTGAGCTGAACACTGAGCACTGAGGTGAGCACTGAGCAGAACACTGAGCACTGAGCTGAGCACTGAGCTGAGCGCTGAGATGAGCACTGAGCTGAGCACTGAGCTGAGCACTGCGCTGAGCACTGGGCTGAACACTGAGCACTGAGCTGAGCACTGTGCTGAACACTGAGCTGAACACTGAGCTGAACACTGAGAACTGAGCTGAGAACTGAGTTGAGCACAGAGCTGAGCACTGAGCTGAGCACTGAGCTGAGCACAGAGCTGAGCACTGAGCTGAGAACTGAGCTGAGCACTGAGCTGAACACTGAGCACTGAGATGAGCACTGAGCTGAACAGTGAGCACTGAGCTGAGCACTGAGCTGAGCACTGAGCTGAGCACTGAGCTGAGCTCTGAGCTGAGCACTGAGCTGAGCACTGAGCTGAGCACTGAGCTGAGCACTGAGCTGAACACTGAGCACTTAGCTGGGCACTGAGCTGAACACTGAGCACTGAGCTGAGCACTGAGCTGAGCGCTGAGCTGAGCACTGAGCTGAGCACTGAGCTGAGCACTGAGCATTGAGCTGAGCACTTAGCTGAGCACAGAGCTGAGCACTGAGCTGAGCACTGAGCTGAACACTGAGCACTGAGATGAGCATTGAGCTGAACACTGAGCACAGAGTTGAGCACTGAGCTGAGCACTGAGCTGAACACTGAGCTGAACACTGACCTGAACACTGAGCACTGAGCTGAGCACTGAGCTGAGCACAGAGCTGAGCACTGAGCTGAGCACTGAGCTGAGCACTGAGCTGAGCACTGAGCTGAGCACAGAGCTGAGCACTGAGCTGAGCACAGAGCTGAGCACTGAGCTGAGCACTGAGCTGAGCACAGAGCTGAGCACTGAGCTGAGCACAGAGCTGAGCACTGAGCTGAGCACTGAGCTGAGCACTGAGCTGAGCGCTGAGCTGAGCACAGAGCTGAGCACTGAGCTTTGCACTGAGCTGAGCACAGAGCTGAGCAATGAGCTAAGCAATGAGCTGAGCACTGAGCTGAGCACTGAACTGAGCACAGAGCTGACCATTGAGCTCTGCACTGAGCTGTGCACTGAGCTGAGCACAGAGCTGAACACTGAGCTGAGCACAGAGCTGAGCACTGAGCTGTGCACTGAGCTGAGCACTGAGCTGAGCACAGAGCTGAGCACAGAGCTGAGCACAGAGCTGAGTACTGAGCTGAGCACAGAGCTGAGCACTGAGCTGAGCACTGAGCTGAGCACAGAGCTGAGCACTGAGCTGAGCACAGAGCTGAGCACAGAGCTGAGCACTGAGGTGGGCACAGAGCTGAGCAATGAGCTGAGCACTGAGCTGAGTACAGAGCTGAGCACTGAGCTGAGCACAGAGCTGAGCACTGAGCCGAGCACTGAGCTGAGCACAGAGCTGAGCACTGAGCTGTGCATTGAGCTGAGCATAGAGCTGAGCACTGAGCTGAGCACAGAGTTGAGCACAGAGCTGAGCACTGAGCTGAGAACAGAGCTGAGCACACAGCTGAGCACTGAGCTGAGAACAGAGCTGAGCACACAGCTGAGCACTGAGCTGAGAACAGAGCTGAGCACAGAGCTGAACACTGAGCTGAGCACACAGCTGAACACTGACACACAGTGATACACAATAACTTTTATTATTTTGATGATCAATATCCGTTGAATTAGATTAATTTATTATTAAAAGATCTTCCAAATGAACACATACACACACGCACACACGCACACACACACACACACATACACGCACACACAGTCAGGTCAGTTTTTGTGTACGGGCTCCAAGAAGCCAAGGGGGACAACTTTGAAGAAATAAAACAGGAGGAGAAAAAAATGATTGAAGGCGTCATGAAAACAATAGGTGAGGGCGATATGACCCAGGTGACAAATTTTCAGAGAATTGGGTGGTTTGCGAGTGGAAGGATACGGCCTGTCAGAGTAACTTTCAAGGAAGAATCAGTTCGAACCAGGATTCTGCAAGAGAAAGCAAGACTGAGGGACAAACAGGGGTACCAGAGAGTATACCTCGACCGCGACAGAACACAAGAAGAAAGGACTACACTGAAAGAGAGGGTACAGAGATGCAAGGAGGAACGAGAGGCAATGACGAAAATGAGCAGGACCCAGACACAGGAGGAAGGGAAAACACACCCCACAGAATCTCCCACCAAAAGACTCCAATCGCGACATTCCCAACGCAACTGAGCAACCTATACTACAACCCACTCACTGCTCCCTCTGCCACCAACCCCCATATCAAAAACCTCACCCCAACAGCTGTCCCTTATGGGCATTCTGACCCCACCCCCATCATCACAAACCCCACCAACACCACAGCCCCATATAGGCCCCCACCAAGGCTCTCGCTCCCCCAACCCCAATATTCTTGCATGACCACAATGATAGAAAACAAACTGAAAGTTTGGTACACAAACGCGGATGGAATAATGAATAAACATGAGGAGTGGAACGAAAGAATCAGTGAAAAATCCCCAGACATCATAGCAGTCACAGAAACAAAACTCGCTGAGACAATAACAGACACAATCTTCCCAACGGGATATCAGATCCTGAGGAAAGATAGAAGGAGTAGAGGGGGAGGAGGGGTTGCACTGCTCATGAAACACCGATGGGGATTTGAGGAAATGGAAGGCATGGACATGATTGGAGAAAGAGACTACATTGTAGGTACAATTCAGTCCGGAGAACATAAAGTAGTCATTGGAGTGATGTATAACCCACCACAGAACTGCAGGAGGCCAAGAGAGGAGTACGAAGAAAACAACAGGGTGATGGTGGACACACTGGCTGAGGTGGCAAGAAGAGCTCACTCGAGCAGAGCAAAGTTACTGGTAATGGGCGATTTCAACCACAGGGAGATCAACTGGGAAAACCTGGAGCCACATGGGGGTCCCGAAACATGGAGAGCCAAGATGATGGATGTGGTACTTGAAAACCTCATGCATCAACATGTCAGGGACACAACCAGAGAGAGAGGGGAGGATGAGCCAGCAAGACTGGATCTTGTGTTCACCCTGAGCAGTTCAGACATTGAAGACATCACTTACGAGAGGCCCCTTGGAGGTAGCGATCACGTGGCTCTGAGTTTTGATTATATAGTAGAGTTACAAGTGGAGAAGGTAACAGGAACTGAAGGGGACAGGCCAAACTATAAAAGGGGGGACTACACAGGTATGAGAAACTTCCTGCAGGAGGTTCAGTGGGACAGAGAAATGGTAGGAAAATCAGTAAACGAGATGATGGAATATGTGGCAACAAAGTGCAAGGAGGCAGAGGAAAGTTTTGTTCCCAAGGGAAACAGAAATAATAGGAAGACCAAAACGAGTCCTTGGTTTACCCAAAGGTGTAGGGAGGCAAAAACTAAGTGCAACAGAGAATGGAAAAGGTACAGGAGGCATAGGACCCAGGAAAACAAGGAGATTAGTAGAAGAGCCAGAAACGAGTATGCACAGATAAGGAGGGAGGCCCAGCGACAGTATGAAAACGACATAGCATCGAAAGTCAAATCTGACCCGAAACTGCTGTATAGCCACGTTAGGAGGAAGACAACAGTCAAGGACCAGGTGATAAGGCTGAGGAAAGAAGGTGGAGAACTCACAAGAAACGATCAAGAGGTATGTGAGGAGCTCAACACGAGATTTAAGGAAGTATTTACAGTAGAGACAGGAAGGACTCTGGGGGGACAGACCAGATGGGGACACCAGCAAGGAATACACCAACAAGTGTTGGACGACATACATACAGATGAGGAGGAGGTGAAGAAACTGCTAAGGGACATCGATACCTCAAAGGCAATGGGACCGGACAACATCTCCCCGTGGGTCCTTAGAGAGGGAGCAGATATGTTGTGCGTGCCACTTACCACAATCTTCAACACGTCCCTGGAAACTGGGCAACTACCTGAGGTATGGAAGACGGCAAATGTAGTTCCCATTTTTAAAAAAGGAGACAGAAAAGAGGCACTAAACTATAGACCTGTGTCATTGACGTGTATAGTATGCAAAATTATGGAGGAGATTATCAGGAGGAGAGTGGTGGAGCACCTGGAACTGAACAAGAGTATAAATGCCAACCAGCACGGATTCACGGAAGGCAAATCCTGTGTCACAAACCTTCTGGAGTTTTATGATAAAATAACAGAAGTAAGACACGAGAGAGAGGGGTGGGTTGATTGCATCTTCTTGGACTGCAAGAAGGCCTTTGACACAGTTCCTCACAAGAGATTAGTGCAGAAGCTAGAGCATCAGGCGCATATAACAGGAAGGGCACTGCAATGGAGCAGAGAATACCTGACAGGGAGGCAACAACGAGTCATGGTACGTAATCATGTATCACAGTGGGCACCTGTGACGAGCGGGGTCCCACAGGGATCGGTCCTAGGACCAGTGCTATTTTTGGTATATGTGAACGACATGATGGAAGGGTTAGACTCAGAAGTGTCCCTGTTAGCAGATGATGTGAAGTTAATGAGGAGAATTAAATCTGATGAGGACCAGGCAGGACTTCAAAGAGACCTGGACAGACTGGACACCTGGTCCAGCAAATGGCTTCTCGAATTTAATCCTGCCAAATGCAAAGTCATGAAGATAGGGGAAGGGCACAGAAGACCACAGACAGAGTATAGGCTAGGTGGCCAAAGACTGCAAACCTCACTCAAGGAGAAAGATCTTGGGGTGAGTATAACACCGAGCATGTCTCCGGAAGCACACATCAATCAGATAACTGCTGCAGCATATGGGCGCCTGGCAAACCTGAGAACAGCATTCCGATACCTTAGTAAGGAATCGTTCAAGACACTGTACACCGTGTATGTCAGGCCCATACTGGAGTATGCAGCACCTGTTTGGAACCCGCACTTGATAAAGCACGTCAAGAAACTAGAGAAAGTACAAAGGTTTGCCACAAGGTTAGTTCCAAAGCTAAGGGGAATGTCCTATGAAGAAAGATTAAGGGAAATCGGCCTGACGACACTGGAGGACAGGAGGGTCAGGGGAGATATGATAACGACATATAAAATACTGCGTGGAATAGACAAGGTGGACAAAGACAGGATGTTCCAGGGAGGGGACACAGAAACAAGAGGCCACAATTGGAAGTTGAAGACACAAATGAGTCAGAGAGATACTAGGAAGTATTTCTTCAGTCATAGAGTTGTAAGGCAGTGGAATAGCCTAGAAAATGACGTAGTGGAGGCAGGAACCATACACAGTTTTAAGACGAGGTTTGATAAAGCTCATGGAGCGGGGAGAGAGAGGGCCCAGTAGCAACCGGTGAAGAGGCGGGGCCAGGAGCTAAGACTCGACCCCTGCAACCACAAATAGGTGAGTACAAATAGGTGAGTACACACACACACACACACACACACATGCACACACACACACACATATACACACACACACACCACATACACACACCACACACACCACACACACACCACACACACACCACACACACACACACACCACACACACCACACACACACACCACACACACACACACCACACACACACACACACACCACACACACACACCACACACACACACACACACCACACACACACACACACACACACACACACACCACACACACACACACACCACACACACACACCACACACACACACACGCACTATCCCCATCTCTCTTTCTACCTTCCCTTCTCTCTCTCTCTCTCCATCTCTTTCCCATTTTTTCCCTTCTCACTCTCCCCCCCTCCTTCCCTTCCATTCTCTCTCTTTCCCCCTCTCACACTCTCCCCCTTTCCCTTCTCACTCTTCCCCTCTCTCTCTCCTTCTACCTTTCCCTTCTCTCTTCTCTCACAAAAAAAAAAAAATAGTGGGGACTCGCAGGAACCAAGGATCAGATGAGAATGGTTCTGGTAGGGAGGAGTGGATGGAGGAGCAGTGGAAAAGGATGGAACAAGAGTGGGAGAGAAAATTAGGAGAGCTTTCTGAAAAAATGGAGAAAGAGCTGTCTGTGAAATTGGAAAAGAGGTTGGAGAAGGAGACAAAGAATTGGGAGGCACAAGTCGAAACTGCAGTAGCCAAGATAAGGGTCCTAGAAGTTGAGATAAATAGGCTGAAGCGAGTTACAGGGGCAGTGACCAGAGAAGACACAGCATATGAAGCTGCGAGGCCGAACAGGAAGGAATTATGAATTATGCTAAGGTCATATCAACCTGCCAAAAAAAGCCAAGGAGTGGAAGGGAAGAACAGCTGGTTGCAGACGGAGAGGGTGATAGGTCGAATGCTGAGGCACAACCATGCTATCAAGAGCCACTGGAAAAATCAAGGGAGAAACTGACCACATACAGGCAGGATCCAGAGTCACAAAGGGTGAGGCAATGGGAGGAGGAAAGGGCAAAATCAGTGTTTATCCATGGGCTTCAGGAGAGAGAGGAAAGTACACACACTGAAAGGCAGCAGGAAGAAAGTAAGGAGATTGAGAAAATCATCACGGAAATAGGTGAAGAGATGGACGAGATTGTAAATTTTCAGAGAATAGGGGGGTACTCGAAGGGGAGAAACCGACCAATCAAGCTGATTCTCAGGACGGAAACAGTGCGGAACAGGATCCTCCAAGAGAAACCACGATTGAAATACTAGGAAGAGTACAAGAGGGTGTTCCTAGACAGAGACAGAACACAATCAGAAGGACAGCAGCTGAGGGAGAGGACAAAAAAGCGAAAGGAGCTAGGAAAAGAGACAAGGATGGAACCAGCAGAGGTCAGTCAGAGCAGAACAGAACAGCAAGGGCAAGCACACACACAACTATTCTCAGAACCATACAACCTATCACACCATCCCAACACACAATACTATCCATACCCACAGCCTCCACCCAACACCGAGCTATAGAATGCCACAGTATGCCACCAGGTCTCCCACCCTCACAGGCCCCACAAACCACAGTGTTGGAAGGGAAACTGAAGGAATGGTACACAAACGCTGATGGTATAAAAAATAAGTGGGAGGAGTGGCATCAAAGAGTCAAAGAGGCATCACCGGACATCATAGCTCTCACAGAAACCAAGCTTACAGGTATGATAACAGATGCCATCTTTCCAATGGGATACCAGATCCTGAGGAAAGACAGAGGGAACAGGGGGGGGTGGAGGAGTGGCATTGCTGATCAAAAATCGCTGGAATTTTGATGAGCTGGAGAGAGGAGACAGCGGAGAAGAAAGTGATTACATAGCGGGAACGCTTCACTCTGGAGGTCCCAAGGTGGTAATAGCAGTGATGTATAACCCACCACAGAACAGCAGGAGGCCAAGGCAAGAGTACGACGAGAGCAATAGAGCGATGGTTAACACACTGGCTAGAGTGGCCAGAAGAGCTCATGCATGTAGGGCAAAGCTCCTGATCATGGGTGACTTTAACCACAAGGAGATCGATTGGGAGAACTTGGACCCACATGGGGGCCAAGATACATGGAGGGCTAAGATGATGGAGGTGGTACTGGAAAACTTCATGTACCAACACGTAAGGGACACTCCAAGAGAGAGAGGAGAGGATGAACCAGCAAGGCTAGACTTAGTATTCACCTTGAGTAGTGCAGATATCGAGGACATCACATATGAAAGACCCCTTGGGGCCAGTGACCATGTGGTTTTAAGCTTCGAATACACAGTAGAGCTACAAGTGGAGGGAGAAGCAGGAAGGCCAGGACGAATGAAGCCAAACTACAAGAAAGGGGACTACACAGGAATGAGGAACTTCCTGAACGGGGTTCAGTGGGACAGAGAACTGGCAGGGAAGCCAGTTAATGAGATGATGGAATATGTAGCAACAAAATGCAAGGAGGCTGAGGAGAGGTTTGTACCCAAGGGTAACAGGAATAATGAAAAAGCCAGGATGAGCCCATGGTTTACCCAAAGGTGCAGGGAGGGAAAAACCAAGTGTGCTAGGGAATGGAAGAAATATAGAAGGCAAAGGACCCAGGAGAATAAGGAGAGCAGTCGAATAGGCAGAAACGAATATGCACAGATAAGAAGGGAGGCCCAAAGACAATATGAAAATGACATAGCAGCGAAAGCCAAATCTGACCCGAAACTGTTGTACAGACACATCAGGAGGAAAACAACAGTCAAGGACCAGGTAATCAGGCTAAGGAAGGAAGGAGGAGAGACAACAAGAAATCACCATGAAGTATGTGAGGAACTCAACAAGAGATTCAAAGAAGTGTTCACAGAGGAGACAGAAGGGGCTCCAGAAAGACGGAGAGGTGGGGCACACCACCATGTGCTGGACACAGTGCACACAACCGAGGAATAAGTGAAGAGGCTTCTGAGTGAGCTAGATACCTCAAAGGCAATGGGGCCAGATAACATCTCCCCATGGGTATTCAGAGAGGGAGCAGAGGCGCTGTGTGTACCCCTAACAACAATATTCAATACATCTATCGAAACAGGGAGATTGCCTGAGGCATGGAAGACAGGAAATGTAGTCCCATTCTTTAAAAAAGGAGACAGACATGAAGCATTAAACTACAGACCAGTGTCACTGACATGTATAGTATGCAAAATCATGGAGAAGATTATCAGAAGAGTGGTGGAACACCTAGGAAGGAATGATCTCATCAACAGCAGCCAACATGG
The DNA here is from genome assembly GCF_038502225.1 of Cherax quadricarinatus. Classification (NCBI taxonomy): domain Eukaryota; kingdom Metazoa; phylum Arthropoda; class Malacostraca; order Decapoda; family Parastacidae; genus Cherax; species Cherax quadricarinatus. The sequence goes on along the minus strand of NC_091295.1, from coordinate 66,644,306 downwards.
TTTCAGGGACGGGAAATCCTGTGTCACAAACCTACTGGAGTTCTATGACATGGTGACAGCAGTAAGACAAGAGAGAGAGGGGTGGGTGGATTGCATATTCTTGGACTGTAAGAAGGCGTTTGACACAGTTCCACACAAGAGATTGGTGCAAAAACTGGAGGACCAAGCAGGGATAACAGGGAAGGCACTGCAATGGATCAGAGAATACTTGTCAGGAAGACAGCAGCGAGCCATGGTACGTGGCGAGGTGTCAGAGTGGGCACCCGTGACCATCGGGGTCCCACAGGGGTCAGTCCTAGGACCAGTGCTGTTTCTGGTATTTGTGAACGACATGACGGAAGGAATAGACTCTGAGGTGTCCCTGTTTGCAGATGACGTGAAGTTGATGAGAAGAATTCACTCGACCGAAGACCAGGCAGAACTACAAAGGAATCTGGACAGGTTGCAGACCTGGTCCAGCAATTGGCTCCTGGAGTTCAATCCCACCAAGTGCAAAGTCATGAAGATTGGGGAAGGGCAAAGAAGACCGCAGATGGAGTACAGTCTAGGGGCCCAGAGACTACAAACCTCACTCAGGGAAAAAGATCTTGGGGTGAGTATAACACCAGGCACATCTCCTGAAGCGCACATCAATCAAATAACTGCTGCAGCATATGGGCGCCTAGCAAACCTCAGAACAGCATTCCGACATCTTAATAAGGAATCGTTCAGGACCCTGTACACCGTGTACGTTAGGCCCATATTGGAGTATACGGCACCAGTTTGGAACCCACACCTAGCCAAGCATGTAAAGAAACTAGAGAAAGTGCAAAGGTTTGCAACAAGACTAGTCCCAGAGCTAAGAGGTATGTCCTACGAGGAGAGGTTAAGGGAAATCAACCTGACGACACTGGAGGACAGGAGAGATAGGGGGGACATGATAAAGACATACAAAATACTGAGAGGAATTGACAAGGTGGACAAAGACAGGATGTTCCAGAGATTGGACACAGTAACAAGGGGACACAGTTGGAAGTTGAAGACACAGATGAATTACAGGGATGTTAGGAAGTATTTCTTCAGCCACAGAGTAGTCAGTAAGTGGAATTGTTTGGGAAGCGATGTAGTGGAGGCAGGATCCATACATAGCTTTAAGCAGAGGTATGATAAAGCTCACGGTTCAGGGAGAGTGACCTAGTAAGGATCAGTGAAGAGGCGGGGCCAGGAGCTCGGACTCGACCCCCGCAACCTCAACTAGGTGAGAACTAGGTGAGTGCACACACACACACACACACACACACACCCAAACACACCCTCCACCACTTGACACAAACACTTGACACAAACACGTACCCCCCTCCACTAACCACCTCTCCCCCTTCCCTAACCACCTCACCTTAACCACCTACCCCTCCCCCAAACCACCTAACCCCTCCCCAAACCGTCTAACCCCCAACTACCTCCCTCCCTCCAATAACCATCCTCCCCCTCCCCCATAACCATCCATCCCCTCTCTCCCTCAAACCATCTAACCCCCTCCCCCAACTATCTCTACCCCTCCAATAACCATCCTCCCCCTCCCCCACAACCATCCATCCCCTCTCTTCCTAACCATCTATTCCCCTCCCCCTAACCACCCGTCCCCCCTTCTGTGGAGCAACGGGGGAATCTAGAACCAGGATGAGAACAAGGGGCTCCAAGGACGAATCTGGGAGGGAGGAATGGGAGGTAGAGCTCAAAAAAAAGGGAGGAAGACTGGGGAAGGAGACTAGATGAGCTGGAAAGGAAGATGGAAGAGAGGTTAGCAGCAGAATGCAGAATGTGGAAGCAACAGGCCACAGCAGCAGAAATCAAGATAGAGAGATTAGAAGAGGAGCTGAGACATCTGAAACAGCACAGAGACAAAGATATTACAGAAGTAGCATCGGCAATGGCTATATCAAACACAGACAACAGGTCTGACTTAAGCATGGAAACTAAACTGTATGCAGAGGTCCTGTCAAACCCACATGTTGCCAAAACAAAGGCAGGGAGCACACTAGGACAGAATGAGAGGTTGGAAGACACTGAAGGAACTAGGACATGTGCAAGGACCTTACCAGATGCCTGTGGGTGCCAGGAACAGGTGAGCAGGAAGGACAAACCAAGAAGCATAGGGGCCATAACTAGGGAAGGGACTGAAGGAAGGAACACTCCACGGGAAGAAACTAAAACACATCAGAGGATGCAATGGGAGTCACAGTGGGAGGTGGAAAGGGAGAGATCCGTGTTTGTCTATGGGCTAGACGAAGCTAAAGGGGAAACTTACGATGAAAGAAAGCAGGAGGAGAAAAAAGCGATTGAAGAGATCATGAAGGTGATAGGCGAGGGGGACATGACCCAGGTGGCAAATTTTCGGAGAATTGGGTAGTTCACAAAGAAAAGGAATCGGCCTCTCAAAGTAATTTTCAAGGCAGAATCAACCCGAACCATGATCCTGCAGGAGAAAGCACTGCTGAGAGGAAAGCAGGAGTTCCAGAGTGTGTACCTCGATCGAGACAGAACACAGGACGAAAGGAAGACGATGAAAGAGAGAGTTCAAAAACGAAAGGAGAAATGGGAGGAAATGAAAAAGGAGAGCAGAATAACCCAGGATCAAATGGAAGGACAAGCACACCCCCCAGAAACACCTGCAGGACTCCAGCCACGACACCCCCAAGGCAACTGAACAATCCAAACCAACCATCACACACCGATCCCTCTGTTTCCACCCCCCGCGCCACAGTTACAGTATTAGAACAGAAGTTGAAGGTTTGGTACACAAATGCAGATGGATTAACGAATAAACATGAGGAATGGCAAGAAAGAATCAATGAGAAGTCCCCAGACATCATAGCAGTTACAGAAACAAAACTCACAGAGTCAATAACAGATGCAATCTTCCCACCAGGATACCAGATCATGAGGAAAGATAGAAGGGGCAGGGGGGAGGTGGGGTTGCTCTGTTCGTAAAAAACAGATGGAAATTCGAGAAAATGGAAGGCATAGATGAGACGGGAGAAAGAGACTACATAACAGGTATACTTCAGTCTGGGGAACACAAAGTGGTCATTGCAGTGATGTATAATCCACCACAGAACTGCAGGAGGCCAAGTGAGGAATATGAAGAGAGCAACAGAGCAATGGTGGACACACTTGCTGAGGTGGCAAGAAGAGCTCATTCCAACAGAGCAAAGTTGCTGGTTATGGGGGAAAACCTGGAGCCACATGGGGGTCCCGAAACATGGAGAGCCAGGATGTTGGACGAGGTGCTGGAAAACCTCATGCACCAACATGTTAAGGACACTACCAGAGTGAGAGGGGAGGATGAACCAGCAAGATTGGACCTTGTGTTTATCCTGGGCAGTTCTGTGGGACAGAGAACTGGCAGGAAAGCCAGTAAACGAAATGATGGAATATGTAACAACAAGATGCAAGGAGGCAGTGGAAAGGTTTATACCCAAAGGCAAGAGAAACAATGGGTAGACCAGAACGAGCCCCTGGTTTACCCGACGGTGTAAGGAGGCAAAAACAAAGTGCAATAGAGAATGGAAAAAGTACAGAAGGCAGAGAACACATGAAAATAGGGAGATCAGTCGCAGAGCCAGGAACGAGTATGCACAGGTAAGGAGGGAGGCCCAGCGACAGTATGAAAATAACATAGCATCGAAAATCAAGACTGACAAGAAACTGTTGTATAGCCATATCAGGAGGAAGACAACAGTCAAAGACCAGGTGATCAGATTGAGGACAGAAGGTGGAGAACTCACAAGAAGTGATCAGGAGGTATGTGAGGAGCTAAACAGGAGATT
>NC_091295.1:66587997-66635497 GCF_038502225.1 Cherax quadricarinatus | reverse complement strand
ATATATATATATATATATATATATATATATATATATATATATATATATATATATATATATATATATATATATATATATATATATATATATATATATGACAGGAAATCTTGAGTCTAGTGACTTTCTTGATACGGTTCAGGATTGCTTTTCAGAACAGGTTTTGATAGAACCAACTAGAGGAAACAATCTGCTTGACTTGGTTCTTGCCAACAAAGATTCACTAATTAATAATCTTGAGGTTAATGATGAGCTTGGGGAAAGTGATCACAAATCACTTAGTTTCAATATATCATGGAATTACCCAGATAACTGCAATCGAATCTCTGTCCCAGATTTTCGCTTGGCCGACTTCTTGGGACTGAAAAATTTCCTGGGTGGGCTAAATTGGGATATCCTGACTATGGGTCAGGTAGGTGATCTTGGTTGCCAATATGACGTTTTTCAGAGCATAGTTCTAGCTGCCCAGACAACTTTTGTTCCGAATAGGGAAATTAAATTTAACAAAAATGATCCCAAATGGATGAACAATGGATTAAAACATCTCATTGGTCAAAAGAGAGGCATATATAGACGTATCAAGAGGGGATGGGCAGTTAAGAAATCAATATATTCAGTTAAAGAGAGAAATAAAGAAAGGAATAAGAAAAGCAAAAAGGGATTATGAGGCTAAGGTCGCAAGGGATTCAAAGACTAACTCAAAAGGGTTCTTTCAGGTATACAGAAGTAAGATTAGGGACAAGATTGGCCTACTTAAGAGTAACTCTGGTCAGATCACTGACAGTGATAAGGATATGTGTGAAATTCTCAATACCTACTTCCTCTCAGTTTTCACCCAGCATAATACTAGCGATATTCCTGAAATAATAGATTATGTAGAACAGGATGATAATAAACTATGTACTATTGCGGTAACTAGTGACATGGTCCTCAAACAAATAGAGAAACTAAAACCTAACAAATCCCCAGGCCCTGATGAGCTGTTTGCAAGGGTGTTAAAGGAATGTAAAGAGGAACTTAGCAAACCTTTGGCTAATCTTTTTAACATATCACTACAAACTGGCATAGTGCCTGATAAGTGGAAAACGGCAAATGTAATACCTATTTACAAGGCAGGTGACAGGTCCTTGACTTCGAATTATAGACCAATAAGCCTTACTTCCATAGTGGGATAATTTATGCAATCAATAATTGCCGAAGCAATTCGTAGCCATCTTGATAGGCAGAGTTTGATTAATGAATCTCAACACGGTTTTACAAAGAGACGTTCCTGTCTTACGAATTTACTAACTTTTTTCATTAAGGTGTTTGAGGAGGTAGATCATGGTAATGAATATGATATTGTGTATATGGACTTCAGTAAGGCTTTCGATAGAGTTCCACACCAGAGGCTATTGAGGAAACTTAAGGCACACGGAATACGAGGAGAAATGTTTTCCTGGGTAGAGGCATATATATATATATATATATATATATATATATATATATATATATATATATATATATATATATATATATATATATATATATATATATATATATATATATATATATATATATATATATATAAACTACTTCTCTCATGTATAAATTTCTCTTTCATCTTCCGTCGTGCAAGCACTCAATCAAGTTCTGCTGTCTTCCCATCCAGTTTACGTGTGTGTGTACTCACCTAGTTGAGGTTGCGGGGGTCGAGTCCGAGCTCCTGGCCCCTGTGTGTGTGTGTGTGTGTGTGTGTTCATATCCATGAGGGTGTCCTAAAAGGGTTCATGATCCTCCTACAGCCTCCATGATCCTCCTACAGCTTCCATGATCCTCCCCTCGTCTTACTCGGCTCTTGATCCTCCTGTAGGGTACTCGATAATCCATTAGACTCTTCGATCCTCCATAATACATTTTGATCCTCCATTAGGCTCTTTGATCCTCCATTATTCACTCCGATCCTCCATAATACTTCTTGATCCTCCATTAGACTCTTCGATCTTCCTAAGGATTCCAGGATCCTCTTACTGCCTCGCTCTCCTGTCTCATCTAAAACGTGCAATATTTACGGAGGCGTCAACTGCAGCCTCTTGCGAGTGTGCTGAGGCCCCAGGAGCCGGATACCCCAGGAGCCGGATGCCCCAGGAGCAGGATACCCCAGGAGCCGGATGCACCCAGGAGCCGGATACACCCAAGAGCCAGATACCCCAGGAGCCGGATGCACCCAGGAGCCGGATACACGCGGGAGCCGGATACACCCAGGAGCCGGATACACCCAGGAGCCGGCTGCTCCGGACTTCGATTTATACAGCGAGAGAGCGGAGGGAAAAAGCGATGCTCTGTTGTTTTAGCCGGGGAGAGAGAGAGTTATTGCTGACTCCAGAATTAATGTGGTAGAGATTCATGTTATTGAGGAAGAGGAAAGAAGGAAGGAAGGAAGGAAGGAAGGAAAGAAAGAAGGCAGAAAGGAAGGAATGAAAGATAGAAGGAAATAATGAAGGAAGAAACAAAAGAAGGAAGGAAGGAAAATGAAAAGCAACAGTAAAGGTAAGAGAAAGAAAGATGGGACAAAAGGAGGTTAGACATTCTCTAAAAAGAAAGAAGTGGAAGAGACGAACAGGAGGAGAAGGAGGATGAAGGGGAGAAGGACAAAGAGGAAGAGGAGGGAGAAGAGAAGGAAGAGGAGGAATAGAAGGAATGATTTTCCAGAATCAGAATCAGTGAAGTGTGAGAATAATGAAGTTTATTGTCCAGGTTTTATTTATTGCTCCCTCCCTCTCCCTTTGTTGGTGTTATCTCCCTTTGTTGGTGTTCTCTCCCTTTGTTGGTGTTCTCTCCCTTTGTTGGTGTTCTCTCCCTTTGTTGTTCTCTCACTTTGTTGGTGTTCTCTCCATTTGTTTGTGTTATCTCCCTTTGTTGGTGTTCTCTCCCTTTGTTGGTGTTCTCTCCCTTTGTTGGTGTTCTCTCCCTTTGTTGGTGTTCTCTCCCTTTGTTGGTGTTCTCTCCCTTTGTTGTTCTCTCACTTTGTTGGTGTTCTCTCCCTTTGTTGTTGATATCTCTCTTTGTTGGTGTTCTCTCCCTTTGTTGGTGTTATCTCCTTTTGTTGGTGTTCTCTCCCTTTGTTGGTGTTCTCTCCCTTTGTTGGTGTTCTCTCCCTTTGTTGTTCTCTCACTTTGTTGGTGTTCTCTCCCTTTGTTGGTGTTATCTCTCTTTGTTGGTGTTCTCTCCCTTTGTTGTTCTCTCACTTTGTTGGTGTTCTCTCCCTTTGTTGGTGTTATCTCTCTTTGTTGGTGTTCTCTCCCTTTGTTGGTGTTATCTCTCTTTGTTGGTGTTCTCTCCCTTTGTTGTTCTCTCACTTTGTTGGTGTTATCTCCTTTTGTTGGTGTTCTCTCCCTTTGTTGGTGTTCTCTCCCTTTGTTAGTGTTCTTTACCTTTGTTAGTGTTCTTTACCTTTGTTAGTGTTCTTTACCTTTGTTAGTGTTCTTTACCTTTGTTAGTGTTCTTTACCTTTGTTAGTGTTCTTTACCTTTGTTAGTGTTCTTTACCTTTGTTAGTGTTCTTTACCTTTGTTAGTGTTCTTTACTTTTGTTAGTGTTCTTTACCTTTGTTAGTGTTCTTTACCTTTGTTAGTGTTCTTTACCTTTGTTAGTGTTCTTTACCTTTGTTAGTGTTCTTTACCTTTGTTAGTGTTCTTTACCTTTGTTAGTGTTCTTTACTTTTGTTAGTGTTCTTTACCTTTGTTAGTGTTCTTTACCTTTGTTAGTGTTCTTTACCTTTGTTAGTGTTCTTTACCTTAGATTTTGATTTTTTAGAATACAGAATATTTAGAATATTGTGCACCTGATATCCATCCTGTGGATTGTAGCACAAGAGTATATATGGATACACAATAGGCCTAGAAACTAGGCCCCATGTGAATATTCCTTCCTCCTGGAATCAGGATGATATTCTTGCTATCCAGGAATAATGGGAATATTCCTACCATCCTGGAGTCCTCTGGTGGAGCTACACAGGAACCATATTTGAATATGAAGATACTGTGTGATTGTGATGGTGAGAGAGACAGACAGACAGACATACAGAAAGAGAGAGACAGACAGACAAACAGACAGTGAGACAGAGATAGAGATTCTATTTGCCGATAGGCATTAACTTCTGAGACACGGACGCTAGCTATAGCGGAAGGCTATCTATTTTCCAGGTTATGATGCTATGAATGATGCTATCTATGGTGCTATCTATGGTGCTATCCATGATTCCATCTATGGCTCTATCTATGGTTTTATCTATGGTACTATGGATTTATCTGTGGTTTTATCTATGATGCTATCTATGGCTCTAGCTATGGTTCCATCTATGGTGCTATGGATCTATCTATGGTTTTATCCTTGGTTCAATCTATCTCTCTGTCTATGGTTTTATCTATGGTTCTATCTATGGTGCTATGGATCTAACGGGTTTTACACATTGTGTGTAACAAGATGTAACAGGGATACACAGTGTGTGTAACAAGGGTGTAACAGGGATACACAGTGTTTATAACAAGGGTGTAACAGGGATACACAGTGTTTATAACAAGGGTGTAACAGGGATACACAGTGTGTGTAACGAAGGTGTAACAGGGATACACAGTGTATATAACAAGGGTGTAACAAGGATACACAGTGTGTGTGTAACAAGATGTAACAGGGATACACAGTTTGTGTAACAAGGGTGTAGCAGGAATACGCAGTGTGTATAACATAGGTGTAATAGGGATACACTGTGTTTGTAGCAAGGGTGTAACAGGGATACAGAGTATAACAAGGGTGCAACGGGGATACAAAGTGTGTGTAACAAAGGTGTAACAGGGATACACAGTGTGTATAACAAGGGTGTAACAGGGATACACAGTGTGTATAACAAGGGTGTAGCAGGGATACACAGTGTGTGTAAAAAGGGTGTAACAGGGATACAGAGTGTAACAAGGGTGTAACAGGGTTACACAGTGTGTATAACAAGTGTGTAACAGGGATACACAGTGTAACAAGGGTGCAACAGGGATACACGGTGTGTGTAACAAGGGTGCAACAGGGATACAGTGACAAAAGACCAGTGTCACTCTTCCGTTGCTTTCTGTTATTGTTTCTCAATAAGTTCAGTTTCTTCCCCTCTTCTCCCCACGCCCCTCCACCACCCCGCCCCTCCACCACCCCACCCCTACACCACCCCTCCCCTACACCACCCCTCCCCTACACCACCCCTCCCCTCCACCACTCCTCCCCTACACCACCCCTCCCCTCCACCACTCCTCTCCTACACCACCCCTCCCCTACACCACCCCTCCCCTACACCACCCCTCCCCTACACCACCCCTCCCCTCCACCACTCCTCCCCTACACCACCCCTCCCCTACACCACCCCTCCCCTACACCACCCCTCCCCTCCACCACTCCTCCCCTATACCAACCCACCCCTCCACAACCACTCCCTTCCACAACCCCTCCCCTCAACCACCCCTCCCCTCTACAACCCCTCCCCCACTACCTCCCCCTACTTCCCCCTCACCTTGCGTAATTTCCTCTCAGGTCTCCCCATCGTCCCTCTCACTCCCTCCCATTCCTACTTCTCGTTCCCTCCTTCCCTCTCTCCCTTCCTCCTTCCCTCCCTTACTCAGCCAGACACTGGGAAGGGAAATACTATAAATCTGCCGAGAGGAAATCCAGTGGGGAGTGAATGAGGGAGGGAGGGGAGGGGAAGAGGGAGAAAGGAAAAGGGGGAGAGGAAACAGGAAGGAGATGGGATGGATGAGGAGGGGAGAGAGGGAGGGGAAAGAACATTATTGGAAGGTGAGGGAGAATAAATATGTATGAGGAAAACTAGGAGAGAGAGAAAAAATAATGGAGGAAAGCAAGAAAAAGGAAGAATGGAGAGAAGGAATAGAGAGAGGAGGAAGAGGAGGAAGAGGAGGGGAAGGAGGTTGCTTCCTGTGCTGGTGATCTGTCTACAGAGACAGAGAAACAGACAGAGATGGAGGGAGACAGACAGAGAGGAGAGAGAGAGAGAGAGAGAGAGAGAGAGAGAGAGAGAGAGAGAGAGAGAGAGAGAGAGAGAGAGAGAGAGAGAGAGAGAGAGAGAGAGAGAGAGAGAGAGAGAGAGAGAAACAATTGCCTCCACAAGTCAGTGAGAGGCTGGATCACAGCAGCAATATCCTGAGTGTGAAGAGTGAGATAAAGACAGAGAGTTCTCTCAGCCAGAGTGGCTAACAGCTTCCAGTTCTCTCAGCCAGAGTGGCTAACAGCTTCCAGTTCTCTCAGCCAGAGTGGCTAACAGCTTCCAGTTCTCTCAGCCAGAGTGGCTAACAGCTTCCAGTTCTCTCAGCCAGAGTGGCTAATAGCTTCCAGTTCTCTCAGCCAGAGTGGCTAACAGCTTCCAGTTCTCTCAGCCAGAGTGGCTAACAGCTTCCAGTTCTCTCAGCCAGAGTGGCTAACAGCTTCCAGTTCTCTCAGCCAGAGTGGCTAACAGCTTCCAGTTCTCTCAGCCAGAGTGGCTAACAGCTTCCAGTTCTCTCAGCCAGAGTGGCTAACAGCTTCCAGTTCTCTCAGCCAGAGTGGCTAACAGCTTCCAGTTCTCTCAGCCAGAGTGGCTAACAGCTTCCAGTTTTCTCAGCCAGAGTGACTAACAGCTTCCAGTTCTCTCAGCCAGAGTGACTAACAGCTTCCAGTTCTCTAATCCAGAGTGCCTAACAGCTTCCAGTTCTCACAGGCAGAGTGACTAACAGCTTCCAGTTCTCTCAGACAGAGTGATCAACAGCTTCCAGTTCTCTCAGCCAGAGTGACTAACAGCTTCCAGGTCTTTCAGACAGAGTGACTAATAGCTTCCCGTTCTCTCAGCCAGAGTGACTAACAGCTTCCAGTTCTCTCAGCTGGAGTGACTGACATCTTCCAGTTGTCTCAGCCTGTGAGACTGACAGCTTCCAGTTTTCAGCCTAAGAGACTGACAGCTGCATTTAACTGATCTAAGAGAGTTCTAGATAAATCTTTACATGATCAGATCCCGTTTTAGAGGTTCCAGCAGACGAGAATTAAGAGGATCTGAGGTTCATCTTATTAACGGAAGATCGCTTTTAGAGGACCTGATAAGAGGATCAGGACGTGTTCATAGTGGACAGTGAGACTAGAACGTTCACAGGCGTCATGCAAGAGGATCGAAGACTGTCAGAGGAAATCGAGTTAGTAAGTTGAACAAAGCAATAAAGAACACAATAAAAAACACAGAACCTCTGAAGAACACAAGGGAGAACACAATAAAACCTTTAAAGAACACAAGGAAGAACACAATAAAACCTTTAAAGAACACAAGGAAGAACACAATAAAACCTTTAAAGAACACAAGGAAGAACACAATAAAACCTATAAAGAACACAAGGAAGAACACAATAAAACCTTTAAAGAACACAAGGAAGAACACAATAAAACCTTTAAAGAACACAAGGAAGAACACAATAAAACCTTTAAAGAACACAAGGAAGAACACAATAAAACCTTTAAAGAACACAAGGAAGAACACAATAAAACCTTTAAAGAACACAAGGAAGAACACAATAAAACCTTTAAAGAACACAAGGAAGAACACAATAAAACCTTTAAAGAACACAAGGAAGAACACAATAAAACCTTTAAAGAACACAAGGAAGAACACAATAAAACCTTTAAAGAACACAAGGAAGAACACAATAAAACCTTTAAAGAACACAAGGAAGAACACAATAAAACCTTTAAAGAACACAAGGAAGAACACAATAAAACCTTTAAAGAACACAATAAAGAACACAATAAAACCTCTGAAGAACACAAGGAAGAACACAATAAAACCTTCAAAGAACACAATTAAACCTTTATAGAACACAATGAACAACACAATAACGTCTTTAATTCTAAATCACAAGACAATTTTCTTGAAAATTCTTACTACAATTTATGTCAAATGTTTCTAATTTTTGATAATTAGACTTTGACTTCTAAATATCTAGTTATATCTGGAAGACGTGTTGTTCTTACTATTATTCTAATGCCTTTATGTACACACACACACACACACACACACACACACACACACACACACACACACACACACACACACACACACACACACACACACACACACAAACACACACACACACACACACACACACACACACACACACACACACACACACACACACACACAAACACACACACACACACACACGTATATATATATATATATATATATATATATATATATATATATATATATATATATATATATATATATATATATATATATATATATATATATATATATATATTTATATATGTCGTACCGAATATGTAAAACTGGTCAATTAGCAAGAACTCATTTAAAATTAAGTCCTTTCTAAAATTTTCTCTTATACGTTTAAAGATATATTTTTTTCATTAATGTTAATGTAAAAAAATTTAAATTTACTCCAAAAGAATCTTAAAAAACTTACCTAACCTTATTAAAACAAGAACAATTTATTTTAGCCTAACCCAACTAAATATATTTTAGATTTGTTTACAATAATTTAATACTAAACAAACACAGTGGAATATATTTTTTTCGTTAGGTTCAGAATGATTTTGGCGAAATTATTGCATACACAAATTTTCGCTTGTCCTATATGGCAAGATGAGCGTTGCTATTTAAGCCAAGATCGCCAGTTCTGCCTATTCGGCACGACATATATATATTAACGTAACCACGAACGAGTGGTATTAATCAATAACAACACTGCTACGACTAGCCGAGGATTCGAACCCATGTCGTTTTGGCCCGCCTCCTGGTGAGCTAAAATCACACATGACGCTCTAACCCACGGGACCACGCAATCATACAAGAATGACGCACCCAGCAGAGCTAGGTGTTTTACCGTGATCCGAGGACATACGGTGGTGTGGGCGCCTCTGAGCTAATTTCATTCTACTCCCTGTTTGGTGTACTATCCTCATATATACATATATTGCTTTAAATACTATCCAAAGGCATTTTAATGAAATTAATTGATTTAAAGTTTACAGCGGCATATTTACAGAGGTTATTTTCAAACTGAAAGAAAAATTCCAATGCCATAGCTGCTTTAATTCAAATTCAAATTCAAATTCAAAGTTTATTCTCTATAAGGATTACAATGCTGAGTTTACAGAAATTTGGTTATTGTTTGGTTTACATGTAGTAAAATTGTGATTACAGAGTGTACCACTAGAACGCTTAGCATGGCTAGGCATTTCGGGCATACTTAGTTTTATTCTTAATTGTAAAATATTACAAATTATGAGGTAAGTTGGTATTATGGCTAAGTGACTAAATACTAGTTTGTGAGTTTAGCAATGTGAATGCTTTTGTTTTGGCACAGTACATAGTGTCAGTATTGGAGTATCACAGGATTCATTATTTTAAGACTGAGATTAATATTTCTGTTTATGGTCAAATGACTGAGTGAGTGTAAGTGTGAACCACCAGGTGGTATTCGTGTAGTTAGTTGACGGGGTGTATCAGGGAGATAAGATGTTTTCTAATGGTAGTTTTGAAGGTGATGAATATGTCTGCAGTTCTAGAGTTCTCAGGTAGGGTATTCCAGATTTTAGGGCCTTTGACATACATTGAATTTTTGTAAAGGTTTAGTCGGACACGGGGAATGTCGTAGAGATGTTTGTGTCTGGTGTTATGCCTGTGGGTTCTGTCACAACTATCAAGAAAGCGTTTTAGGTCAAGGTTGATATTAGAGTTTAAGGCCCTGTAGATGTAGATTGCACAGTAGTAAGTGTGGATGTACTGAACTGGGAGTAAGTTTAGATCTATGAAGAGTGGGGGGGGGTGTTGCCAGGGATGGGATTTAGTGATTATTCTTACTGCAGCTTTTTGTTGGGTTATTATTGGCTTTAGGTGTGTTGCTGCAGTTGATCCCCAAGCATAAATAGCATAGGTGAGGTATGGATAAATAAGTGAGTGGTATAGTGTGAGAAGGGCATTTTGCGGCACGTAGTATCGTATCTTGGAGAGGATCCCAACCGTTTTGGATAATTTTTTGGCTATATGCTGGATATGGGTGCTGAAATTCAGCACCCATTGGCTCCCATACGTATCTAGCGCTCATCTCTCTCTCATTTCAACTCCCCTTTTTTGTGTTTACTCATCTCTACTTCTGTCTAATAGCGATTACTTGAATCCACTTCTCTCTGCTCTCATCTGCTCGCCTCTGCTCGCCTCTGCTCACTTCTGCTCACCTCTGCTCACCTCTGCTCACCTCTGCTCGCCTCTTCTCGCCTCTGCTCGCCTCTGCTCGCCTCTGCTCGCCTCTGCTCGCCTCTGCTCGCCTCTGCTCGCCTCTGCTCGCCTCTGCTCGTCTCTGCTGGCCTCTGCTCGTCTCTGCTCGTGTCTGCTCGTCTCTGCTCGCCTCTGCTCGTCTCTGCTCGCCTCTGCTCGCCTCTGCTCGCCTCTGCTCGCCTCTGCTCGTCTCTGCTCGCCTCTGCTCGCCTCTGCTCGCCTCTGCTCGTCTCTGCTCGCCTCTGCTTGCCTCTGCTCGCCTCTGCTCGTCTCTGCTCGCCTCTGCTCGCCTCTGCTCGCCTCTGCTCGCCTCCCACACTCGCAGGTTTATGTTTCTGGCAAACCTCCAGGTCATGATTTTAGTTCACTACTTCCTGTTTACTCTATCATGGAACCTGTGAAGGAAGAAACGGGAGAGAGGGAAGAAGAGGAAGGAGAGAAGAATATACGGGGCAGAGGAAAGGTAAAAGATACTGGGGAGGGAGGGTAGGAATTGAGGGAGGGAAGGAGAGAGGGAATCGTTTATGACATAGGGAGGGAGGAGTTAGGTTGAAGAGAAGGGAGTGATGAAGGTAGGGAGGGAAGGAGTGGCGGAGGGAGGGAGAGAAGGAAGGAGGGGGCCAGCGTTGATAGAAGGGAGGGGGAATAGCACGTACTCCTATGTACTCCCATGTACTTCCATGCCCTCAAATTCTCAAATGTACCAGGATATGTTTTTCTGTACTTCTGTGTACTCCCTATGTACTATCATTAACCCTAATTTTCTTTACTTATATATATTCCTTTCTTGTACTCTCAAGTACTCCCATGTACTCTCACATACTCTCATATACTCCCATGTACTCCCACTCTTTCCATTGCGTCAGGTGTGCGTTATCCTCTTCAGCACTGACGCAAAGTAGATCAAGAACCAAGTGTCACGCGAGAGAGCTCATTTAAAAGCTCATCTCCCAGGCGCGTTTGATCTCACCTCAGCTTGACATGCTCACTGAGCTGAGAGAGGCGAGCTCAGTGCCCAGGAAAATATTGAAGCCTCAGCCTGGGAGGCGAAGCGAGGTCACACACGACAGGTCAAAGGTCACCAAGAGAAAAACAAACAGAACTTGGAAGGGGATTCGATCATGTGAGGTAAGGTCACGGGTCAAGCAGAGGTCACTGTCAGGTTAGAGGTCAGGGAAGGGGGTCACTGTGAGGTTAATCTGACCCACCATCAGAGACCAAGTTAGCCTAAGCATAACATACAGGGTGTATACAGAAACACTCCCTGATTTCAAACAGGTATAACAGGTAACTTTTCTGTAATAATCTTCCACAGTCAGTAGCTTCAGATGCAGGATTTCATTCAGTGTCATGTGGTATAGAATAACATTAAAGACTCTCAATGTGCGCCGCTCTGGTTGCTCGGCGAACATCGATGTGATAGTGCAGTTTGGTCCAGACGCTCTGCAGCATATCTGGTGTTATCATTCGAACTGCTTCAGTGATCGAAACGCTCAGCTCCTCCAGGGTTGCAGGTAGAGGTGGTACGTAAACTGTGCTCTTCACGTACCCCCCAAAGAAAGTAGTCACAAACATTTAGGTCCGGTGACCTCTTCAAGTGGCCTGCGAGGTCACCGGACCTAAATGTTTGTGACTTCTTTCTTTTGGGGTACGTGAAGAGCACAGTTAACGTACCACCACTACCTGCAACCCTGGAGGAGCTGAACGTTTCGATCACTGAAGCAGTTCGTATGATAACACCAGATATGCTGCAGAGCGTCTGGACCAAACTGGACTATCACATCGATGTTCGCCGAGCAACCAGAGGGGCGCACATTGAGTGTCTTTAATGCTACTCTATACCACATGACACTGAATGAAATCCAGCATCTGAAGCTACTAACTGTGAAAGATTATTACAATAAAGTTACATGTTTGAAACCTGTTTGAAATCAGGGAGTGTTTTTGTGGGCACACTGTATAACACAGCTAAAGATACGTTCGTAAAAGCCAAAACAAAAAAAAAAATTGGAGAAATGAGAAAAAAGAGACTGTATCTAGAATTACAGTCTAACGACTAGCGCTAACACCTGATGAAAGGCGAGTTTTAATTACGAAACAAACCAGAAGGTATTCCTTCGCAGGAAAAACAAGCAGAAATGTAATGTACTCAAGTAGAAAATGGAAGAGCTTTCATGACACAAGAAACTACCACAAGCACTGGAGTGGAAACCACCAAGAATCTTTTCGAGAGGAGCACAAACTATCAAATTATTCACGAAAGCAAGTACAAAACATTTAGATGATCCGGCAGAGAGCCTCGAAATACAATGAAGAACGCCTTCACGGAATCTACCGCCCAGACCCACCAAGGGAGAAGAGATATTACCGGATATTCTAAGACAAGAGTTACCTGCCTCCAAGAAAGGTATCCCGTATCATTTCGCTCTGTGTTCGGCCCACAATGGCTGAAACGGTGAAATAAATTGGCCAGCATTTCGGGAGAAGGGTTACTGGCTCGCTTTGTGCAGGGCAGCATAATGTAGCAGCGAAGTATAACACAGGAGGAGGAGGTGGAGGCAGACAAGGGAAGGGGGGCAAGAGGTATGGAGGGAGGTATCTCGCATCGGGGTCTGCCATTGTTGCGAAACAAAAGACGATCGACTGTAAACATCAACACGCCCTGCAAGGTGGCCAGGAGGAGGAATAGGTGGTAAGGCTAAGTCGTCTGTCAAATAAGTCCTCTCGTAGGCTACCCAGGGTTCTATTGATGTACTGGTCTTCTGGAGACTCAGGATAGTCCGCCCATGCTAGCCAGGAACCACTTAGTACAGCCGAGTTTTAAAAAGTTTTGCTTTCTTTGTATACCATCCAGGAGCCTCATGGTCTTGTGAGTTTTAGATTAAAGGATCATTGTTAGCCAGGAGTTTTTTTTAAAATAATGGATTTTTGGATAACATGTCCTGTAACATGTAGTAGGTTGGTAGACAGCAACCACCCAGGGAAGTACTACCGCCCTGCCAGATGACTGTGAAACAGAAACCTGTAACTGTTTTGCATGATGGTAGGATCGCTGGTGTCTTTTTCTGTCTCATAAACACGCTAGATAACAGGGATATCTTGCTACTCCTACTTACACTTTGGTCACACTTCACAGACACGCACATGCATATATGTATATATATATATATATATATATATATATATATATATATATATATATATATATATATATATATATATATATATATATATATATATATATTTATATAGGGGGGGTCCACCTCTGGTGTAAATTGTGGGACCCATAGCCTCGGAGAAGTGGATAAAAAGGCTTCAAGGAAAAATATTTGGATTTCTTCCTGAAGCCGTTTGAATATTCCACTTCCCCTACCACCCCATCTTTTGATATATATTTTTTTTTACTAATAGGAATATTTTATTACATAATATGGTACAGAAGATTTAAGATATACATTGTTGATATAAAGGTGGCATATATGGTACATGTTGTTACGTGTGTATCACCGATTATAAGGCGAAAATCTCATCCAGCTCTTCAGAGCTGGGGCGTGTGCCCAAAATACAGCACTGAGCCGCTGGAACAGAAAACTAGCTCCCCTGGGATCCCTAGTTACCCTGATGAGTCTTTTTCCCAGCTCCTTAAGGAATTTAGATGCACTCTTTCCCCATGAGCCAAGGGTCTCTGAGCCTATGGGAACAAACATATAATGATGGGCAAGTTCTCCATATTTTCTAGACTTTTGGGACTCCCTGAAGCTGGCAGCTGCCCCTCCTTCCTCCCTTGTGTATTGGAGATAGGTATCAGCCAAGGTAGATGCACATGTATAGTCCCACACCACCTGCTTCCCATCTGTCCAGGCTTGAAGAGTGATAACATCTGGACGCTTCTGGCTGCCATCAGATCTGCATAGTTGGGGTGGCTCCCTTACTGCTGGGCATCCAGCTGTTGTGAGGCTCCTCTTGATAATGTTATTAACCTCCTCATGTCTTGCAATCTTTCCCTCGGATTTACGGCACACAAGACCATGGTACGCGAATCGGTCTGCTGCTTCACTGCCACAAATACACCTGTGTTCGGCGAGAATAGGGGCGGCAAGTCGAAGGGCAACACTGATGCGGATGGTCTGTGGGTCGAGACGTGTGCCAAGGCTGGAGTTGGGAACAGCCAACGGAAAGTCCCCAGCATGAGGGGCTCTCACTGCCAGGAGGTGGGCTCTATCCTTCCCTGACACACTTTGAAGCATTGTTGAGGCAATAGCCCGTTAGATTATCCCAGATCATTGCTCCGTCAATGAATTTTTGGTCCTGGACTCCTATATATATATATATATATATATATATATATATATATATATATATATATATATATATATATATATATATATATATATATATATATATATATATATATATATATATATATATATATATATATATATATATATATATATATAAATATATATATATATATATATATATATATATATATATATATATATATATATATATATATATATATATATATATATATATATGTCGTGCCGATTATGTAAAACTGGTCAATTAGCAAGAACTCATTTAAAATTAAGTCCTTTCTAAAATTTTCTCTTATGCGTTTAAAGATATATCTTTTTCATTAATGTTAATGTAAAAAATTTTATTTTTGCTCCAAAAGAATCTTAGAAAACTTACCTAACCTTATTATAACAAGAAAAAATTATTTTAGCCTAACCCAGCTAAATATATTTTAGATTTGTTTACAATAATTTAATACTAAACAAACACAGTGAAATATATTTTTTTTCGTTAGGTTCAGAATGGTTTTGGCGAAATTATTGCATACACAAATTTTCACTTGTCCTATGTGGCAAGATGAGCGTTGCTATTTAAGCCAAGATTGCAAGTTCTGCATATTCGGCACGACATATATATATGTATATATCTATATATATCTATATATATATATATATATATATATATATATATATATATATATATATATATATGTATATATGTATATATATATGTGTATATATATATATATATATATATATATATATGTATATATATGTATATATATATATATATATATATATATATATATATATTTATATATCTATATATATATCTGTATATATATATATCTCTATATATATATATTTATATGTGTATATCTGTATATATATATGTTTATATGTCTATATATATATATATATATATATATATATATATATATATATATATATATATATATATATATATATACATACATCTAGCTTTTTCCCCTTTTTCTAAATAGCTCTTGTTCTTCTTTATTTCTTCTATTGTCCATGGGGAAGTGGAAAAGAATCTTTCCTCCGTAAGCCATGCGTGTCGTATGAGGCGACTAAAATGCTGGGAGCAATGGGCTAGTAACCCCTTGTCCTGTAGACATTTACTAAAAAAGAGAAGAAGAAAAACTTTATAAAACTGGGATGTTTCTTGACAAGAAACAGATGATTGCTGAAGTTGGATGTCCTGGCCCTAAGCGAAACAATGCTGAAGGGGGTAGGGGAGCTTCGGTGGGGGGAAATAAATGGGATTAAATCTGGAGTATCTGAGAGAGTTAGAGCTAAGGATGGGGTAGCAGTAATGTTGAAGGATCAGTTAGGGAAGGAGAAAAGAGAATATGAATGTGTAAATTCAAGGATTATGTGGATTAAAGTAAAGGTTGGATGTGAAAAGTGGGTCATAATAAGCGTGTATGCACCTGGAGAAGAGAGGAATGTAGAGGAGAGAGAGAGATTTTGGGAGATGTTAAGTGAATGTATAGGAACCTTTGAACCAAGTGAGAGAGTAATTGTGGTAGGGGACCTGAATGCTAAAGTAGGAGAAACTTTTAGAGAGGGTGTGGTAGGTAAGTTTGGGGTGCCAGGTGTAAATGATAATGGGAGCCCTTTGATTGAACCTTGTGTAGAAAGGGATTTAGTTATAGGTAAAACATATTTTAAGAAAAAAAGGATAAATAAGTATACAAGACATGATGTAGAGCGAAATGACAGTAGTTTGTTGGATTATGTATTGGTAGATAAAAGACTGTTGAGTAGACTTCAGGATGTACATGTTTAAAGAGGGGCCACAGATATATCGGATAACTTTTTAGTTGTAGCTACACTGAGAGTAAAAGGTAGACGGGATACAAGGAGAACAGAAGCATCAGGGAAGAGAGAGGTGAAGGTTTATAAACTAAAAGAGGAGGCAGTTAGGGTAAGATATAAACAGCTATTGGAGGATAGATGGGCTAATAAGAGCATAGGCAATGGGGTCGAAGAGGTATGGGGTAGGTTTAAAAATGTAGTGTTAGAGTGTTCAGCAGAAGTTTGTGGTTACAAGAAAGTGGGTGCGGGAGGGAAGAGGAGCGATTGGTGGAATGATGATGTAAAGAGAGTAGTAAAGGAGAAAAAGTTAGCTTATGAGAAGTTTTTACAAAGTAGAAGTGATGCAAGGAGGGAAGAGTATATGGAGAAAAAGAGAGAGGTTAAGAGAGTGGTGAAGCAATGTAAAAAGAGAGCAAATGAGAGAGTGGGTGAGATGTTATCAACAAATTTTGTTGAAAATAAGAAAAAGTTTTGGAGTGAGATTAACAAGTTAAGGAAGCATAGAGAACAAATGGATTTGTCAGTTAAAAATAGGAGAGGAGTGTAATTAAATGGAGAGTTAGAGGTATTGGGAAGATAGAAGGAATATTTTGAGGAATTGTTAAATGTTGATGAAGATAAGGAAGCTGTGATTTCGTGTATAGGGCAAGGAGGAATAACATCTTGTAGGAGTGAGGAAGAGCCAATTGTGAGTGTGGGAGAAGTTTGTGAAGCAGTAGGTAAAATGAAAGGGGGTAAGGCAGCCGGGATTGATGGGATAAAGATAGAAATGTTAAAAGCAGGTGGGGATATAGTTTTGGAGTGGTTGGTGCAATTATTTAATAAATGTATGGAAGACGGTAAGGTACCTAGGGATTGGCAGAGAGCATGCATAGTTCCTTTGTATAAAGGCAAAGGGGACAAAAGAGAATGCAAAAATTATAGGGGGATAAGTCTGTTGAGTATACCTGGTAAAGTGTATGGTAGAGTTATTATTGAAAAAATTAAGAGTACGACGGAGAATAGGATAGCATATGAACAAGGAGGCTTTAGGAAAGGTAGGGGTGTGTAGACCAGGTGTTTACAGTGAAACATATAAGTGAACAGTATTTAGACAAGGCTAAAGAGGTTTTTGTGGCATTTATGGATTTGGAAAAGGCGTATGACAGGGTGGATAGGGGGGCAATGTGGCAGATGTTGCAGGTGTATGGTGTAGGAGGTAGGTTACTGAAAGCAGTGAAGAGTTTTTACGAGGATAGTGAGGCTCAAGTTAGAGTATGTAGGAAAGAGGGAAATTATTTCCCAGTAAAAGTAGGCCTTAGACAAGGATGTGTGATGTCACCGTGGTTGTTTAATATATTTATAGATGGGGTTGTAAGAGAAGTAAATGCGAGGGTCTTGGCAAGAGGCGTGGAGTTAAAAGATAAAGAATCGCACATAAAGTGGGAGTTGTCACAGTTGCTCTTTGCTGATGACACTGTGCTCTTGGGAGATTCTGAAGAGAAGTTGCAGAGGTTGGTGGGTGAATTTGGTAGGGTATGTAAAAGAAGAAAATTAAAAGTGAATACAGGAAAGAGTAAGGTTATCAGGATAACAAAAAGATTAGGTGATGAAAGATTGGATATCAGATTGGAGGGAGAGAGTATGGAGGAGGTGAATGTATTCAGATATTTGGTAGTGGACGTGTCAGCGGATGGGTCTATGAAAGATGAGGTGAATCATAGAACTGATGAGGGGAAAAGGGTGAGCGGTGCACTTAGGAGTCTGTGGAGACAAAGAACTTTGTCCTTGGAGGCAAAGAGGGGAATGTATGAGAGTATAGTTTTACCAGCGCTCTTATATGGGTATGAAGCATGGGTGATGAATGTTGCAGGGAGGAGAAGGCAGTGGAGATGTCATGTCTGAGGGCAATGTGTGGTGTGAATATAATGCAGAGAATTCGTAGTTTGGAAGTTAGGAGGAGGTGCGGAATTACCAAAACTGTTGTCCAGAGGGCTGAGGAAGGGTTGTTGAGGTGGTTCGGACATGTAGAGAGAATGGAGCGAAACAGAATGACTTCAAGAGTGTATCAGTCTGTAGTGGAAGGAAGGCGGGATAGGGGTCGGCCTAAGAAAGGTTGGAGGGAGGGGGTAAAGGAGGTTTTGTGTGCGAGGGGCTTGGACTTCCAGCAGGCATGCGTGAGCGTTTTTGATAGGAGTGAATGGAGACAAATGGTTTTTAATACTTGACGTGCTGTTGGAGTTTGAGCAAAGTAACATTTATGAAGGGATTCAGGGAAACCGGTTTAAAAACTGTAGTGTAAAGCACCCTTCTGGCAAGACAGTGATGGAGTGAATGATGGTGAAAGTTTTTCTTTTTCGGGCCACCCTGCCTTGGTGGGAATCAGCCAGTGTGTTAATAAAAATAATAAAAAATAATATATGTCCTGTTATCCAGGAGTCTATTAAACTAGCGGGTTCTTACATAATCCTTCTGCACTAGTCCATAGTCTACCATTGTTGTGGGTATCATGATAGTTTCTCCGTGTCAGAAATCTCATGACTTTGAGGGCTTTCGGAGAATCCACCTATACTAGCCAAAGATCTATTCCTCTTGCAGGAGTTAATCCGTCCGCACTAGCCGAGGATCTGTTGGTCTTTTTAGATTTTGGATAGTGTGTCTGTGCTAGAGAGGTTGCTCACTAACAGGGTAAGGATGCTGGGTCTTAATTAAAAAAATCCAGGCAAAACAGTCCGCAGTAATATTGACATTAATCAAGTGACCTCACGTTCAGTATTATCAATAATAAATGTAACTGATTATCCCACGCATGTCAACTCTCCCTCATGTCAACCCAGGCCTCTGAATGTTTGCTTTCCTCTGCTTGACATGACAGATAACACTCACTGACACACAGATAATTCTTATATTTTATTTAAAGACCAACTTAATAAAAGTAAACATTTGCTGTGTAAACGAGAGCGACGGTTTCCTCGCTACGTGCTGTGTAAACACTACCGTGCTGTGTAAATACTACCGTGCTGTGTAAAGACTACTGTGTTGTGTAAACACTACCGTGCTGTGTAAACACTACCGTGCTGTGTAAACACTACTGTGCTGTGTAAACACTACCGTGCTGTGTAAACACTACCGTGCTGTGTAAACACTACCGTGCTGTGTAAACACTACCGTGCTGTGTAAACACTACCGTGCTGTGTAAAGACTACAGTGCCATGTAAACACTACAGTGCCATGTAAACACTACAGTGCCATGTAAACGCTACACTACAGTGCTATGTAAATGCTACTGCACAGTGCTGTGTAAACGCTACACTAGAGTCATACACAAACACTACACGAGCGTGCTATACAAACACTACACGAGCGTGCTATACAAACACTACACGAGCGTGCTATACAAACACTACACGAGCGTGCTATACAAACACTACACGAGCGTGCTATACAAACACTACACTGTGATGTGGGTCCAGTTTATCTAATCCAATAGTGTTCTCCTGGTCCCAAATATATTACTTTACAAGGACTTACTAATAAACTGTGTGTGAGTGAAATAATAATATTCACTGTCCCCGTTATTTCTAATTCCTATTTTATTTTTTTTATTTCAAGTACTGAGAGGGTGAGTAGCGTAGAGTTTTAATGAGAGGTGATGGTGTAGCCACCAGTGACCTCCCATTACCTCCTCTCCAGTCACTCGACTCACCTCTCCTGCGTACTCTCTCCCTTTATTCCACCTTATCCCCATTATTATTCCGATTCATTACCCCCAATATGACAACACGAGCGTGCTATACCAACACCACACTAGCGTGCTATGCAAACACTAACCTAGCGTACTATATAAACACCACACTAGCGTGTTATACAAAGACCACACTAGCGTGCTATACAAGCCACACGAGCGTGCTATACAAACACCACACTAGCGTCATATACAAGCCACACGAGCGTGCTATACAAACACCACACTAGGGTGCTATACAAGTTTCTCTGATTCCCGAATCATACCTTCACACACGTCATGTGCGTCACATACTCACATGGCTAAGCATACAACAGCTGTTATCCTACAAAAAATCAATGAACCTTACTCTTGTAATTAAAAAATACATAAATTGAATCACAAAAGCATAAAACGGACAGGTTAGTAAGACAAAATAACAAAAATCAAGGGGAAAAGGATATAACATAATATCGTACATGTTAAAGTACTACTATTATTATTATTATTATTATTATTATTATTATTGTTATTATTATATTAGCAATAATAATATTAGCAATAATAGTAATAATATCAACAATAATAATACCAATAATAATGCCAACAGATCGATAACACATTAACATCCAGCATATGTCTCTCTTAGTGACGATGAAACAATAGACAATAGAGTTTTATTATTTTTTCCATTACTTTATTGAGCATTTTTCTTTGTTTGAGAGAGAGCAGAAGTGAGTCCTGAAGCTGCTGCTCTCTGCCAGATCTGAATGAGGCTTCGCTATAGACGATTTAACAATAACAGTATAGACGATTGAACCTAAACATTTTTCAACCCACCAAATGTGTTTCCTAACCCTCTTTCCCAGTTCCCTTTCCATATATATATATATATATATATATATATATATATATATATATATATATATATATATATATATACATAGGATGGGGTCCACCTCTGGTGTAAATTGTGGGACCCATAGCCTCGGAAAAGTGGATAAAAAGGCTTCAAGGATGAATATTTGGATTTCTTCCTGAAGCCGTTTGAATATTCCACTTTCCCTACCACCCCATCTTTTCATATTTTTTTTACCAGTAGGAATATTTTATTACATAATATGGTACAAAAGATTTAAGAGATACATTGTTGATATAAAGGTGGCATATACGGTACATATTGTTACGTGTGTATCACCGATTATAAGGCGAAAATCTCATCCAGCTCCTCAGAGCTGGGGCGTGTGCCCAAAATACAGCAGGCATTACCCTTTTCAACAGCCGCACTGAGCCGCTGGAACAGAAAACTAGCTGCCCTGGGATCCCTAGTTACCCTGATGAGTATTTTTCCCAGCTCCTTAAGGAATTTAGATGCATTCTTTCCCCATGAGCCAAGGGTCTCTGAGCCTATGGGAACAAACATATAATGATGGGCAAGTTCTCCATATTTTCTAGACTTTTGGGACTCCCTGAAGCTGGCAGCTGCCCCTCCTTCCTCCCTGGTGTATTGGAGATAGGTATCAGCCAAGGTAGATGCACATGTATAGTCCCACACCACCTGCTTCCCATCTGTCCAGGCTTGAAGAGTGATACCATCTGGACGCTTCTGGCTGCCATCAGATCTGCATAGTTGGGGTGGCTCCCTTACTGCTGGGCATCCGGCTATTGTGAGGCTCCTCTTGATAATGTTATTAACCTCCTCATGTCTTGCAATCTTTCCCTCGGATTTACGGCACACAAGACCGTGGTACCCGAATCGGTCTGCTGCTTCACTGCCACAAATACACCTGTGTTCGGCGAGAATAGGGGCGGCAAGTCGAAGGGCAACACCGATGCGGAAGGTCTGTGGGTCGAGGCGTGTGCCAAGGTTGGAGTTGGGAACAGCCAACAGAAAATCCCCTGCATGATGTGCTCTCACTGCCAGGAGCCGGGCTTTATCCTTCCCTGACACACTCTGAAGCATTGTTGAGGCTATATTTTCCACTATTGGACCATCCCAGTGCGATTGTTTGTAGTTGTTGGGGGGAGCAGGTCTGGTTTCAGAGCCCGTTAGATTATCCCAGATCAAGGCTCCGTCAATGAACTTTTGGTCCTGGACTCCAATCTTGTCCCTAAGATGTTCAGGGAGAATCGCTGCTACAAGCCCTCTGTATGCAATACACGAGGACAGAAAAGCAGGTAGCGCAATCTGTGATGACTTGCGGACACCAATGCCTCCTAGTCTGACTGGAAGTGTAGCGTGGTTCCACTGCCCGTCTTCTAGAGTAAGGTTAAGTACTTTCGTAAAAATCTGCCCCAGAATACTGTCATATTCGTGCAGTACAGGGTTATCATATGAAGGAGCACATCTTAGGAAATATGTCAACCTGAGCAGACTCAAGCACTTTGTGAGAAGGTACAAGGCATCGTGGGTGTCCAGATTGCCTATTCGTTGTTCCATTCTCCATAACTCTTCCAATTTCTTCCTGAGAATTGTGTCAATGGTATTGCTTCCCAGAGGTGCTCCTAGCAAGACACTGTTTGTGGGGGCAATGACTGCTGCTCCTGGTAGTTTTGATCTCCCTTACCATGAAAAGTTGGTTGATATGTCTTCTCTTAAGACTTTTAATATCAAAGTTGTATTTAAAAATCTTGATACAGCAAAAAAACTTTTGATAAAGAATTCCCCCCAAAATGCTGATGGATGTGTCTATAAGATTCCTTGTAAAATTTGCGATAAAGTTTATTACGGTCAAACTGGTAAAAATCTCGAACTAAGATTAAAACAACATAAATATAGCATAGGAACTGGACAAGATTCCAATGATCTATTTATTCATGTAAGAGATTTTAACCATCCAATTGATTTTCAAAAAGTTGAGAAAGTAGTATCAAGCAAGTCCATGGTCCACAGGAATATAATTGAATCTTGTTTCATAAAAAGCAGTTTTGACAATAATATGAATATTTCCTTTGGTTTATATAAATTAGACCCATTTATAATTAATAGAATTTGGGAAGAATTTAATAATGCATTGGACAAATAATAAATTTTAAAATTCTTAATTCTTGGGTAGAATAGTTTGTTGGTGGGTTGTGTGAAGGACATGTCTAGTTGGGCCAGCGGGCCTGCTGCAGTGTTCCCTTTCTTATGAGTCGCGCGTCAGGTGATGCTTTGTTGTGGGATGTGATAGTGAGGTGTGGGCTAGACCCTTTATATGCCCTCCTTTGATTGATTACTGCCCTTGTTCCTTGATAATGTGAGTAGTCACGAAAACGCTTGGAATTTCTCTATTCTTTCACAGTGGTTGTTTTGCATATTCTGAAATCACCTGTTTACTGTGATCTTATTGCATATATATATATATATATATATATATATATATATATATATATATATATATATATATATATATATATATATATATATATATATATATATATATATATATATATATATATATATATATATATATATATATATATATATATATATATATATATATATATATATATATATATATATATATATATATATATATATATATATATATATATATATATATATATAAATAAATATATATATATATTTATAAACAAAATACATTTACAGAAAAAAACATAAACATGAATACAATGGCACAATGTATCAAAGATGATGAATTTCCTCCAGCTCCTCCGAGGCTGGACGTGAGCCAAGTATGCAGCAAGCATTTCCCCTCTGGATGGCGACGCTGAGGCGCTGGAACATGAAAGTGGCTGCCCTTGGGTCCCTGGTGGTGTCGATGAGTCTGGAACCCAATTCTTTAAGGAAACGTGTGGCATTTTTCCCCCATGATCCCAAGGTCTCTGATCCCACTGGGACAAATTGATACTGTTGGCTAATGTCCCTGTACTTGCTGATCTTGTACTCCTCCCTATGGTCAGCAGCTCCTCCCTGTCGCCCCACACTGTGATGGATATAGGTGTCAGCCAATGTGGACACACAGGTATAGTCCCATGCTAAGAGCTTGCCATTCTTCCAAGGATAGATGGTGATCCCGTCGGGGCGGTTTGCTGGGTTGTGGGTATTGTTTGCTGCAAGTGATCGTGGCTCCCTCTCGGCAGGGCATCCAGCTGTAGCAAGGGTTCTCTTAATGATGTCGTTGACCTCATTGTGTCTTGCATGCCAGCCCTTGGTTTTGGAACAGTTAAGACCATGTAGACCGTATTGGTCTGCTTGCACTTCGCCGCAAATACACATATATTCTGTGTGAATTGGGGCAGCAAGGCGCAGAGCCACTGCAATACGGAGGGTCTTAGGGTCGAGTCGCGTTCCCATTGCTGATATGGGAACTGTTTGGAGGAAGTCCCCGGAGTGAGGTGCACTCACAGCCTGGAGACGGGCAATCTCCCTATCTGATGTTGCAGCCCTGAGCATGTTGGCAAGCACCTTTTCAGCAATTGGGCTATCCCAGCTTGACTGTTTGTGAGCCAGTGCTGCACTAGGGTTTGGTGCTGGAGCAGCAAGAGTCTCCCATTCGGTGATGGCACTGACATAGCTAGGGTCTTCTATTCCTGCTGAGTCACTGAGGGTGTCAGGAAGAATTTGTCTTATCAACTCGTTTGATGCAATGGAAGAGGATAGGAAAGCTGGTAGAGCAATCTGGGAGGATCTGCGTACTCCTAGCCCTCCAAGCCTGACCGGAAGTGAGGCTTGCAACCACTGTCCATCGTCAAGGGAAAGATTCAATACACTCTCTAGCATGGCCTTCAGGAGAGAGTCATATTCCTTGAGTTTTGGACTGCTGAAGGCTGGGGAGCATCTCAGAAAATAGGTAAGTTTTGGGGTTGACAGGCACCTGGTGAGTAGGTAGAAGGCATCGTGTGTGTCAATGTCTTTCATCCTGCTTTCCATCGTCCGGAGGTCTGAGACTTTTTTTCCTAGGACCAGATCGATAGCATTGGACCCAAGAGGAGCACCGAGGAGAGTGCTATTGGCTGGATCAATGGCTCGTGCTCCTGGTAAAACGGTACTAATATTCTGGATCAACTGTTGATTGGTAGAAACTATTTCACATTTGGTGGGGTTTAAAGAAAGGCCCAGGCTTTCTCCCATGTCTTTAATTTTACTGATGTCCTCCAGGAGAGATATTGTTGTGCCAGCTAGGGTACCGTCGTCCAGGAACCAGATATTGAGCTCGCTGGAGAGTGCCTCCGTGACTTCCTTGATGACCAAACAAAACAGAAAGGGGGCGAGAGGGTCCCCCTGT
Organism: Cherax quadricarinatus; assembly: GCF_038502225.1. Taxonomy (NCBI): domain Eukaryota; kingdom Metazoa; phylum Arthropoda; class Malacostraca; order Decapoda; family Parastacidae; genus Cherax; species Cherax quadricarinatus. Next base: position 66,610,136 of record NC_091295.1, on the reverse strand, counting down.
TGCACGCCCTCACACGAGTCAATTTCATGGTCCCCAAACAATAGTTTGGAAGTCACACTATAACACGATTCTATGAAGGGATAAAGGGAAGGGAAGTTTCTATAAACTGCTTATATATATATATATATATATATATATATATATATATATATATATATATATATATATATATATATATATATATATATATATATATATATATATATATTTATATATATTGAAGTAAGATTACAGCAATATAATTATAGCATTAGAACTGGACAAGAGTCTAATGCTCTGTTTCTTCATGTGAGAGATTTTAACCATCCAGTTTATTTTCAAAAGGCCGAGAAAGTTGCATTAGGCAGGTCAGTGGTTGACAGAAATATAATAGAATCAAGCTCCACAAAAAAGTAATTTTGAATTTAATGTGAATATTGGTTTAGGATTATAGAAATTAAATTCATTTGTGATTAGTAAAATTGGGGAAGAATCTATGATATGTTCGACAAGTTAAAATCTTTAAACTTGGAAAGAATGTTAGCTATGCTTGATAGGTCCTTGCCCACCTCACCCGCATCATCCTCAAGTCACGGGTGAGGTGTAATCTAGCCCTTATATACCTTCTGCTGTTCTATTATTTTTCCAGTTCCTTGATAATGTGAGAAATCACGAAAGTGCTTGGAACTTCGCTACTTTTTTCACAGAGGTTGTTCTGCATGTTGTAATATCACCTGCTTAATTTATTTAGATTTGAGTCCTGTTCTGATGTTAGTATGGTCTTATCTTCCCGCCCTTCTTTCTCTTTTCTTCCCACTCACTTCCCCTTCCCTTTCCGTCTAACTTCCCCCTCTCCCTTTCCATACTCACTGGCCTAGCTTCTTGGCCCTGTCGTGCCCAGGAGAGGCACAACCTTAACGCTCAGAGGTCTGGGTGTCAAGAAGATTATGGAAGACATAATTATTACTCAGTGTTTGCTCTCTCACTAGCCTCTCTGCTTCCCTGCCTTCCAGCCTGCCTTCCTTCTAGCCTACGTGCCTGCCTGCCTGCTCCCTCCTTGCCTGCCTGCCTGCCTGCCTACCATCCTGCCTGCCTACCAGCCTGCCTGCCTGACTGCCTACCAGCCTGTCTGCCTGCCTGCCAGCCTGCCTGCCTACCAGCCTGCCTGCCTACCTGCCTACCAGCCAGCCTGCCTGCCTGCCTGCCTGCCTGCCTGCCTACCTGCCAACATGCCTATCTGTCTGCCTACGAGACTGCCTGCCTGCCAACCTGCCTGCCTACCAGCCTGCCTGCCTGCCTACCAGCCTGCCTGCCTACCAACCTGCCTGCCTACCAGCCTGCCTGTCTGCCTACCAGCCTGCATACCTGCTAGCCTACCTGCCTACCAGCCTGCCAGCCTGCCTGCCTACCAGCCTGTCTGCCTACCTGCCTACCTGCCTTCCTTCTAGCCTACTTGCCTACAAGCCTGCCTGCCTGCCTGCCTACAAGCCTGCCTACCAGCCTGCCTACCGGCAAACCTGCCTGCCTGTCTGCCTACCAGTCTACCTGCCAACCTACCAACCAGCCTGCCTGCCTGCCAGCCGACCAGCCTGCCTACTTGCCTGTCTGCCGACCAGCCTGTCTGACTGCCTACCAGCCTGCCTACCTGCCAACCTGCCTGCCTACCAGCATACCTGTCTGTCTACCAGCCTGCCTGCCTGTCAGCCTGCCTGCCTACCAGCCTACCTGCCTGCCTACCAGCCTGCCTGCCTGCCTACTAGCCTGCCTGCCTGCCAGCCTGCCTGCCTGCCTACCAGCCTGCCTGCCTGCCTACTAGCCTGCCTGCCTGCCTACCTGCCTACCAGCCTACCTGCCTGCCTTCCTTCTAGCTTACTTGCCTGCCTGCCTACAAGCCTGCCAGCCTGCCTACCTACCAGTCTCCCAGCCTACCATCCTGCCATCCTGCCATCCTGTCATCCTGCCACCGTACATGCCTGGCTTCTGGTACGCACATCGGAGTTCATGGTTGTAGAATAATTACTCCTGACATCGAATAGATAAACCTTACTTCACACACATCTTCCCTCAATTTATTCCACTTTCTTCCAACCTTCAAACTCTCTTTTCTTTCTTTCTCTTATATCAGTTTCCTCTCCAGCCTCCCTGTCAATCCCAATGAGCATCTTGCATGTCCTAATCATGTCTACCCTGACTTTTCTCTCTTCCAATTTCCCTTCCTTTACCCTATTCTCATAAAGTATCACCCGCATATCCGGAACTGCTCTGGTTCCTAACCTGTGGACTGTAAGGGTTGATCAGGTGTAGGCTCCATATTGTGGAGGTACTGTAAGTGTTGACCAGGTGCAGGCCCCATGTTGTGGAGGTACTGTAAGTGTTGACCAGGTGCAGGCCCCATGTTGTGGAGGTACTGTAAGTGTTGACCAGGTGCAGGCCCCATGTTGTGGAGGTACTGTAAGTGTTGACCAGGTGTAGGCTCCATATTGTGGAGGTACTGTAAGTGTTGACCAGGTGTAGGCTCCATATTGTGGAGTACTGTAAGTGTTGACCAGGTGTAGGCCCCATGTTGTGGAGGTACTGTAAGTGTTGACCAGGTGTAGGCTCCATATTGTGGAAGGATTGTAAGTGTTGACCAGGTGTAGGCTCCATATAAGGGAAGTATTGTAAGCGTTGACCAGGTGTAGGCTCCATGTTGTGGAGGTACTGTAAGTGTTGACCAGGTGTAGGCTCCATATTGTGGAAGGATTGTAAGTGTTGACCAGGTGTAGGCTCCATATAAGGGAAGTAAGTGTTGACCAGGTGTAGGCTCCATATAAGGGAAGTATTGTAAGTGTTGACCAGGTGCAGGCCCCATGTTGTGGAGGTACTGTAAGTGTTGACCAGGTGTAGGCCCCAAGTTGTGGAGGTACTGTAAGTGTTGACCAGGTGTAGGCTCCATGTTGTGGAGGTACTGTAAGTGTTGACCAGGTGTAGGCTCCATGTTGTGGAGGTAATGTAAGTGTTGACCAGATGAAGGCTCCATATTGTGGAGGTACTGTAAGTGTTGACCAGGTGTAGGCTCCATGTTGTGGAGGTAATGTAAGTGTTGACCAGGTGTAGGCTCCATGTTGTGGAGGTACTGTAAGTGTTGACCAGGTGTAGGCTCCATGTTGTGGAGGTACTGTAAGTGTTGACCAGGTGTAAGCTCCATGTTGTGGAGGATTGTAAGTGTTCACCTGGAGTAAGTTCCATGGTGTGGAGGTATTGTAGGTGTTGACCAGGTGTAGGCTCCATATCGTGGAGGTATTGTAAGTGTTGACCAGGTGTAGGCTCCATGCTGTGGAGGTATTGTAACTGTTGACAAGGCGTAGACTCAATGTTGAGGGGGTATTGTAAGTGTTGACCAGGTGTAGGCGCCATGTTGTGGAGGTATTGTAAGTGTTGACCAAGTGTCGGCTCAATGTTGTGGAGATATTGTAAGCGTTGACCAGGTGTAGGCTCCATATTGTGGAGGTATTGTAATTGTTGACCAGATGAAGGCTCCATATTGTGGAAGTATTGTAAGTGTTGACCAGGTGTAGGCTCCATGTTGTGGAAGTATTGTAAGTGTTGACCAGGTGTAGGCTCCATGTTGTGGAAGTATTGTAAGTGTTGACCAGGTGTAGGCTCCATGTTGTGGAAGTATTGTAAGTGTTGACCAGGTGTAGGCTCCATGTTGTGGCGGTCTTCGTTTCACTTTCGAGTATCTAAAGATATGTATCTTGGACTCTATACTTCTCCTCGTCTTCGTCTTCTCCGTCTTATTCTTTTTATTATTAATATTATTCAGAATTCATGCTGTCTGTCTAGAGTTATCTTCTAATGCTTCCGCTGAGCCTATGTCACATGTGTTCCATCTCTCATGTCGGTCTGTAACAGATGTGTCACAACCTTGCACTTGTTGCGGGGGGTATAACCTCCGGTAGCCACTTGTCAGAGGTGCCGTGATCAGCGTACAGCCTCACAAGGAGGTGCTGTGATCAGAGCACAGCCTCACAAGGTGCTGTGATCAGAACACAGCCTCACAAGGTGCTGTGATCAGAGCACAGCCTCACAAGGTGCTGTGATCAGAGCATAGCCTCACAAGGTGCTGTGATCAGAGCAGAGCCTCACAAGAAGGTGCTGTGATCAGAGCACAGCCTCACAAGGAGGTGCTGTGTTCAGAGCACAGCCTCACAAGAAGGTGTTGTGTTCAGATCACAGCCTCACAAGGAGGTGCTGTGTTCAGAGCACAGCCTCACAAGGAGGTGCTGTGTTCAGAGCACAGCCTCACAAGGAGGTGCTGTGTTCGGAGCACAGCCTCACAAGGAGGTGCTGTTTTCAGAGCACAGCCTCACAAGAAGGTGTTGTGTTCAGAGCACAGCCTCACAAGGAGATGCTGTGTTCAGCGCACAGCCTCACAAGGAGGTGCTGTGTTCAGAGCACAGCCTCACAAGGAGGTGCTGTGTTCGGAGCACAGCCTCAAAAGGAGGTGATGTTTTCAGAGCACAGCCTCACAAGAAGGTGTTGTTTTCAGATCACAGCCTCACAAGGAGGTGCTGTGTTCAGAGCACAGCCTCACAAGGAGGTGCTGTGTTCAGAGCACAGCCTCACAAGGAGGTGCTGTGTTCGGAGCATAGCCTCACAAGGAGGTGCTGTGTTCAGAGCACAGCCTAACAAGAAGGTGTTGTGTTCAGAGCACAGCCTCACAAGGAGGTGCTGTGTTCAGCGCACAGCCTCACAAGGAGGTGCTGTGTTCAAAGCACAGCCTCACAAGGAGGTGCTGTGTTCAGAGCACGGCCTCACAAGGAGGTGCTGTGTTCAGAGCACAGCCTCACAAGGAGGTGCTGTGTTCGGAGCACAGTCTCACAAGGAGGTGCTGTTTTCAGAGCACAGCCTCACAAGGAGGTGCTGTGTTCAGAACACAGCCTCACAAGGAAGTGCTGTGTTCAGAGCACAGCCTCACAAGGAGGTGCTGTGTTCAGCGCACAGCCTCACAAGGAGGTGCTGTGTTCAGAGCACAGCCTCACAAGGAGATGCTGTGTTCAGCGCACAGCCTCACAAGGAGGTGCTGTGTTCAGAGCACAGCCTCAAAAGAAGGTGCTGTGTTCAGAGAACAGCCTCACAAGGAAGTGCTGTGTTCAGAGCACAGCCTCACAAGAAGGTGCTGTGTTCAGAGCACAGCCTCACAAGAAGGTGCTGTGTTCAGAGCACAGCCTCACAAGAAGGTGCTGTGATCAGAGCACAGCTTCACAAGAAGGTGCTGTGTTCAGAGCACAGCCTCACAAGGAGGTGCTGTGTTCAGAGCACAGCCTCACAAGAAGGTGCTGTGTTCAGAGCACAGCCTCACAAGGAGGTGCTGTGTTCAGAGCACAGCCTCACAAGAAGGTGCTGTGTTCAGAGCACAGCCTCACAAGAAGGTGCTGTGTTCAGAGCACAGCCTCACAAGAAGGTGCTGTGTTCAGAGCACAGCCTCACAAGGAGGTGCTGTGTTCAGAGCACAGCCTCACAAGAAGGTGCTGTGTTCAGAGCACAGCCTCACAAGGAGAGCACTTCCAGGATAATAACTTCAGCTAGCTGATCAGGTGAGACCATAACATTTTTTCCTTGGCAGTCCAGGAACTTGTGGATAGTACCTCGTAGAGTGTGTGCCAGTACTGGTCCTTGAGGGACCCCTCTCGTCATCCTGGCCCAGCCTGATACATCTCCTCCTTATGTTTCTTGTTTTCTGTACTTTACATTCTTACATTCTTCCTCACTCACTGCAGTTATGTCTTCGTCACCACTATTTGATGACCATATATATATATATATATATATATATATATATATATATATATATATATATATATATATATATATATATATATATATATATATATATATATATATGTCGTGCCATATAGGTTAAAACTTGCAATGTTCTTCTTGCTCAAAAAGAGAAACGAAAATTTGTGTATGCAATAATTTCGCAAAAAATCATTCTGAAATATCGAAAAAACATATTTCATTGTGTTTTTTTATTATTAAATTATTGTAAACTTATCTAAAATATATTTAGCTGGATTAGGCTAAATTAAGTTGTTCTTGTTATAATAAGGTTAGGTAAGTTTTCTAAGGTTCTTTTGGTAGAAAATTATTAATTTTTACATTAACATAAAATGGAAAAAATATATCTTTAAACGTATAAGCTTTTTTTTTATAAAGGACTTAATTTTAAATGAGTTCTTGTTAATTGATTAATTTTACCTATTCCGCACCATATATATATATATATATATATATATATATATATATATATATATATATATATATATATATATATATATATATATATATATATATATATATATATATATATATATATATATATATATACATATATTTATATATTGACTTATTGCCTACTATCTCTTCATCTGCCTCTCTCCTTCCTCTCCCTAACTTTCTCCCTTCAATCTTTATTTCCTTCCAACTCCTTCCCTGTTCCCTCCCATGTTCCCTCACTTGTTCCCTTCCGTATTCCCTCCCCTCCTCCTACCCTTCTGTGCACCTAACTCCTCCCTCCCTCCCTCCAACCCTCCCTCCCTCCCTCCCTCCCTCCCTCCCTCCCTCCCTCCCTCCAACCCTCCCCCACACACCAACAAACATTCATATAGATGTGTTTGTTGTGTTTGTACGTGGATAAACACACAATATGTATGTAAACGACTCTGACAGCAGCGCATATTAACTAGCTGGGGGAGGGAGGGAGGGAAGAGTGGAGGGAGGGAAGAGTGGAGGGAGAGAGGGACGAGTGGTGGGAGGTAGGGAAGAGTGGTGGGAGGGAAGAGTGGTGGGAGGGAAGAGTGGTGGGAGGGAGGAAGGGAGGGAAGAGTGGTGGGAGGGAGGAAGGGAGGGAAGAGTGGAGGGAGGGAGGGAGGGAAGGGGACTGACGACTAAATAATAGGTAAAAATAGGGTTGGGTGAGGGGACAGGGAGAGTGAGGGGAGAGGGAAAGTGAGGGGACAGGGAAAGTGAGGGGACAAGGAGAGTGAGATAACAAGGAGAGTGAGGGGGACAGGGAGAGTGAAGGGACAAGGAGAGTGAGTGGACAGGTAGAGTGAGGGGACAGGGAGAGTGAGGGGACAGGGAGAGTGAGGGAACAGGGAGAGTGAGGGGACAAGGAGAGTGAGGGGACAAGGAGAGTGAGGGAACAGGGAGAGTGAAGGGACAGGGAGAGTGAGGGGACAAGGAGAATGAGGGGACAAGGAGAGTGAGGGAACAGGGAGAGTGAGGGGACAAGGAGAGTGAGGGGACAAGGAGAGTGAGGGAACAGGGAGAGTGAAGGGACAGGGAGAGTGAGGACACAGGGAGAGTGAGGGGTCAAGGAGAGTGAGGGGACAAGGAGAGTGAGGGGACAGGGAGAGTGAGGGGACAGGGAGAGTGGGAGACAGGGAGAGTGAGGGGACAGAGAGAGTGAGTGGACAGGGAGATTGAGGGGACAAGGAGAGTGAAGGGACAGGGAGAGTGAGAGGACAGGGAGAGTGACGGGACAGGGAGAGTGAGGGGACAGTGAGAGTGAGGAGACAGGGAGAGTGAGGGGACAGAGAGAGTGAGGGGACAGGGAGAGTGAGGAGACAGGGAGAGTGAAGGGACAGGGAGAGTGAGGGGACAGGGAGAGCGAGAGGACAGGGAGAGTGAGGGGGAAGGGAGAGTGAGGGGACAGGGAGAGTGAGGGGGAAGGGAGAGTGAGGGGATAGGGAGAGTGAGGGGAGACTCAGGACTTGTGATGCTCAAATGTCAATGTTAATGTGGATATAACTGGTGTGTACACATGTACGTGCCAGTGCATGTACACATGTACGTGCCAGTGCATGTACACATGTACGTGTCAGTGCATTTACACATGTACGTGCCAGTGCGTGCACACATAAACGTTCGTGTTAAGGGAGATGTACACGTTTGGGTACCTATGTACGTAAGAAGTCATGTATCTGTGTACATGTGGACAGTAAAGGGTCCTTCAACTCTACATACACACACACACACACACACACAAACACACACACACACACACACACACACACACACACACACACACACACACACACACACACACAAACATACATACACACACACACACACACACACACACACACACACACACACACACACACACACACACACACACACACACACACACACTCACACACACACACACACACACACACACACACACACACACACACACACACACACACACACACACACACACACACACACACACACACACACACACACACACACACACACACACACACACACACACACACACACACACACATATATATATATATTTATATTTATTTATTTATATTTATTTATATTTATTTATATATATGCAAAACAACCACCGTGAAAGAACAGAGAAGTTCCAAGCGCTTTCGTGACTACTCACATTATCAAGGAACAATGAAAGTAAAGCATCAAATGAAGGTATATAAAGGGGTAGCCCACACCTCACTATCAGATCCCACAACAACGAAACACCTGACGCGAGACAGTAGGCCCACCGACCTAACTAGACAGGTCCTTAATACAACCCACCAACAAACTATTCTACCCAAGAAATAAGAAATTTAAAAAATTATTATTTGTCCAATGTATTATTAAATTCTTCCCAAATTCTATTAATTATAAATGGATCTAATTTAAATAAACCAAAGGAAATATTCATATTATTGTCAAAACTGCTTTTTATGAAACAAGATTCAATTATATTCCTGTCGACCATGGACTTGCTTGATACTACTTTCTCAACTTTTTGAAAATCAACTGGATGGTTAAAATCTCTTACATGAATAAATAGAGCATTGGAATCTTGTCCAGTTCTAATGCTATATTTATGCTGGTAGGTAAGACACATAGGCAACAGTTAGGCAATTTTATTCCGAAACTTTTCGCCTACACAGTAGGCTTCTTCAGTCGAATACAGAAAATAGGCAGGAACAGTAGAGATGTGAAGACGATGTAATCAGTCCATCACCCTTGAAGTTCTGTTCCAGAATTTGTTCCAAAGTCTGGAACAGAATTTCTCCAGACTGAGGGACTGACAACCTCAAATCTACGACTTCAAGGGTGATGGACTGATTACATCGTCTTCACATCTCTACTGCTCCTGCCTATAAATTTTACTGTTGAATTTGAAGAAAATAACTCATTGCCTTTTCTAGATGTTTTAATTATTAAGAGTAATAATGAATTCAAATTTAAAATTTACAGAAAACCTACAAATAACTGTTCCTGTGTCCACTATTATTCCTCGCATCAAGATAGAGTTAAAATGTCTGTTTTCTCATCAGTGTTTTTGAGAGCTTTATGAATTTGTAGTCCAGAGTTCATAGATGAGGAAATATCCAAAATTTATGAAATAGGTAATGATTTGAAATACCCAAGAAATGTAATTGATAAATCTTTTAAAGTTGCTAGAAATACTTTTTACAATCCAAAAAGGGACAACCAACCTTATTCAACTAAAAATATCTTGGTTCTCCCTTACCATGAAAATTTGGTTGATATGCCTTCTCTTCTTAAGACTTTTAATATTAAAGTTGTAATCAAAAATCTTGATACAGTGAAAAAAACTTTCCCCCCAAAATGCTGATGGATGTGTCTATAAGATTCCTTGTAAAATTTACGATAAAGTTTATTTCGGTCAAACTGGTAAAAATCTCGAACTAAGATTAAAACAACATAAATATAGCATTAGAACTGGACAAGATTCCAATGATCTATTTATTCATGTAAGAGATTTTAACCATCCAATTGATTTTCAAAAAGTTGAGAAAGTAGTATCAAGCAAGTCCATGGTCGACAGGAATATAATTGAATCTTGTTTCATAAAAAGCAGTTTTGACAATAATATGAATATTTCCTTTGGTTTATATAAATTAGATCCATTTATAATTAATAGAATTTGGGAAGAATTTAATAATACATTTGACAAATAATATTTTTTTAAATTTCTTATTTCATGGGTAGAATAGTTCGTTGGTGGGTAGTATTAATGACCTGTCTAGTTCGGTCGGCGGGCCTACTGTCTCGCGTCTGGTGTTTCGTTGTTGTGGGATCTGATAGCTAGGTGTGGGCTACCCCTTTACATACCTTCCTTTGATGCTTTATTTTCATTGTTCCTTGATAATGTGAGTAGTCACGAAAGCGCTTGGAACTTCTCTTTCACAGTGGTTGTTTTGCATATTCTGAAATCACCTGTTTACTGTGATCTTATTGCATATATATATATATATATATATATATATATATATATATATATATATATATATATATATATATATATATATATATATATATATATATATATATATATATATATATATATATATATATATATTTATATATATATATATATATATATATATATATATATATATATATATATATATATATATATATATATATATACATATATATATATATATATATATATATATATATATATATATATATATATATATATATATATATATATATATATATATATATACATATATATATATATATATATATATATATATATATATATATATATATATAAATGTATATATATATATATATATATATATATATATATATATATATATATATATATATATATATATATATATGTATGTAAACCATACAACGGGGGGATTTGAACCCGCGGTCAGAGAGTCTCAAAACTTCAGACCGTCGCGTTAGCCACTGGACCAGCTGTATATATATATATATATATATATATATATATATATATATATATATATATATATATATATATATATATATATATATATATATATATATATATGTCGTGCCGAATAGGCAGAACTTGCGATCTTGGCTTAAATAGCAAGGCTCATCTTGCCATATAGGACAAGCTAAAATTTGTGTATGCAATAATTTCGCCAAAATCATTCTGAACCTAACGAAAAAAATATATTTCACGGTGTTTGTTTAGTATTAAATTATAGTTAACAAATCTAATATATATTTAGTTGGGTTAGGCTAAAATAAATTGTACTTGTTATAATTAGGTTAGGTAAGTTTTCTAAGATTCTTTTGGTGCAAAATTAAATTTTTTTACATTAACATTAATGAAAAAAATATATCTTTAAACGTAGAAGAGAAAATTTTCGAAAGGAATTAATTTTAAGTGAGTTCTTGCTAATTGACCAGTTTTACATATTCGGCACGACATATATATATATATATATATATATATATATATATATATATATATATATATATATATATATATATATATATATATATATATATATATGTATATATATATATATATATATATATATATATATATAAATATATATATAAATATATATAAATATATATAAATATATATATATATATATAAGTGAAACATATAAGTGAACAGTATTTAGATAAGGCTAAAGAGGTCTTTGTGGCATTTATGGATTTGGAAAAGGCGTACGAGAGGGTGGATAGGGGGGCAATGTGGCAGATGTTGCAGGTGTATGGTATAGGAGGTAGGTTACTGAAAGCAGTGAAGAGTTTTTACGAGGATAGTGAGGCTCAAGTTAGAGTATGTAGGAAAGAGGGAAATTATTTCTCAGTAAAAGTAGGCCTTAGACAAGGATGTGTGATGTCACCGTGGTTGTTTAATATATTTATAGATGGGGTTGTAAGAGAAGTAAATGCGAGGGTCTTGGCAAGAGGCGTGGAGTTAAAAGATAAAGAATCACACAAAGTGAGAGTTGTCACAGTTGCTCTTTGCTGATGACACTGTGCTCTTGGGAGATTCTGAAGAGAAGTTGCAGAGATTGGTGGATGAATTTGGTAGGGTGTGCAAAAGAAGAAAATTAAAGGTGAATACTGGAAAGAGTAAGGTTATGAGGATAACAGAAAGATTAGGTAATGAAAGATTGGATATCAGATTGGAGGGAGAGAGTATGGAGGAGGTGAATGTATTCAGATATTTGGGAGTGGACGTGTCAGCGGATGGGTCTATGAAAGATGACGTGAATCACAGAACTGATGAGGGGAAAAGGGTGAGTGGTGCACTTAGGAGTCTGTGGAGACAAAGAACTTTGTCCTTGGAGGCAAAGAGGGGAATGTATGATAGTATAGTTTTACCAACGCTCTTATATGGGTGTGAAGCATGGGTGATGAATGTTGCAGCGAGGAGAAGGCTGGAGGCAGTGGAGATGTCATGTCTGAGGGCAATGTGTTGTGTGAATATAATGCAGAGAATTCGTAGTTTGGAAGTTAGGAGGAGGTGCGGGATTACCAAAACTGTTGTCCAGAGGGCTGAGGAAGGGTTGTTTAGGTGGTTCGGACATGTAGAGAGAATGGAGCGAAACAGAGTGACTTCAAGAGTGTATCAGTCTGTAGTGGAAGGAAGGCGGGGTAGGGGTCGGCCTAGGAAAGGTTGGATGGAGGGGGTAAAGGAGGTTTTGAGTGCAAGGGGCTTGGACTTCCAGCAGGCATGCGTGAGCGTGTTTGATAGGAGTGAATGGAGACAAATGGTTTTTAATACTTGACGTGCTGTTGGAGTGTGAGCAAAGTAACATTTATGAAGGGGTTCAGGGAAACCGGCAGGCCGGACTTGAGTCCTGGAGATGGGAAGTACAGTGCCTGCACTCTGAAGGAGAGGTGTTAATGTTGCAGTTTAAAAACTGTAGTGTAAAGCACCCTTCTGGCAAGACAGTGATGGAGTGAATGATGGTGAAAGTTTTTCTTTTTCAGGCCACCCTGCCTTGGTGGGAATCGGCCAGTGTGATAATAATATATATATATATATATATATATATATATATATATATATATATATATATATATATATATATATATATATATATATATATATATATATGTGTGTGTGTGTGTGTGTGTGTGTGTGTGTGTGTGTGTGTGTGTGTGTGTGTGTGTGTGTGTGTGTGTGTGTGTGTGTGTGTGTGTGTGTGTGTGTGTGTGTGTGTGTGTGTGTGTGTGTGTGTGTGTGTGTGTGTGTGTGTGTGTGTGTGTGTATGAACATTAGTCTCACCACGAAGTAACGCAGCTCACAAACATCTGTAGTGAGAAATGTTTACAACTACGAGAAGCTTGGAAATAATGTTGTTTCTCTCTCATTCTTCTTGACGAATGATTATTTAGAGATGGTGAATGTGACCCAAGCAATGAGTTAGAGACAGAAAAGTGAGTTAGGGAAGAAGGTAGTGGTGTACAGTGCCAGTGGTGGTAGTGGTGTACAGTGCCAGTGGTGGTAGTGGTGTACAGTGCCAGTGGTGGTAGTGGTGTACAGTGCCAGTGGTGGTAGTGGTGTACAGTGCCAGTGGTGGTAGTGGTGTACAGTGCCAGTGGTGGTAGTGGTGTACAGTGCCAGTGGTGGTAGTGGTGTACAGTGCCAGTGCTGGTAATGGTGTACAGTATCAGTGGTGGTAGTGGTACATATTACCAGTTGTGGTAGTGGTGGTAGTGGTGTACAGTGCCAGTGGTGGTAGTGGTGTACAGTGCCAGTGCTGGTAATGGTGTACAGTATCAGTGGTGGTAGTGGTACATATTACCAGTTGTGGTAGTGGTGGTAGTGGTGAAGAGTATCAGTGGTGGTATTGGTGCATAGTACCAGTTGTGGCAGTGGTATACAGTACCAGTGATGGTAGTGGTGTACATTACCGGTGGTGGTAGTGGTGCATAATACCAGATGAGGTAGTGGTGTACAGTACCAGTGGTGTGGCAGAAGTGTACAATGGTAGTGGTGCACAATTCCAGTGGTGGTGCTGGTATATAGTACCAGTTGTGGTAGTTGTGTACAGTACCAGTGCTGCTAGTGGTGTACAGTGTCAGTGGTGGTGTACAGTACTAGTGGTGGTAGTGGTGTACAGTAAGAGTGGTGGTAGTGGCATGCAGTGCCAGTGGTGGTGTACAGTACCAGTGGTGGTGATGTACAGCAAAAGTGGTAATGTACAGCACCAATGAAGGTGTACAATGATAGTGGTGGTATTGTTGTATAGTACCAGTGCTGCTAGTGGAGTACAGTACCAGTGGTGGTAGTGATGCACAGTACCAGTGCTGCTAGTGGTGTACAGTGTCAGTGGTGGTGTACAGTACTAGTGATGGTAGTGATGTATAGTTTCAGTGGTGGTAGTGGTGCATAGTACCAGTGAGTGGGGTAGTCGTGTACAGTACTAGTGGTGGCATTTGTGTTCAGTACAAGTGATGGTAATAGTGCATAGTACCATTGGTGGTAGTAGTGTGCAGTACCAGTGGTGGTAGTGGTGTACAGTACCAGTGGTGGTAGTGGTGCACAGCACCAGTGGTAGTGTATAACACCAGTGGTGGTGTATAGTACCAATTGTGGTAGTGATGAACAGTACCAGTCGTGGTAGTGGTGTACAGCACCAGTGGTAGTGTACAGCACCATTGGTGGTGTATAGTACCAGTGGTGGTAGTGGTGTACAGTATCAGCGGTGTTAGTGGTGTACAGTACCAGTGGTGGTAGTGGTGTATAGTACCAGTTGTAGTGTACAGCACCAGTAATGGTGTACAGTACCAGTGATGGTACCAGTGGTAGTTTACAACACCGGTGGTGGTGTACAGTACCAGTGGTAGTTTACAACATCGGTGGTGGTGCACAGCACCTGTGGTGATAGTGGTGTACAGTACCAGTGATGGTAGTGGTGTACAGTACCAGTGTTGGTAGTATACAGCACCGGTGGTGGTGTACAGTACCAGTGGTGATAGTGGTGTACAGTACCAGTGGTGGTAGTGGTGTACAGTACCAGTGGTGGTAGTGATGTATAGTACCCCTGGTGGTAGTGGTGCACAGTACCAGTGGTGGTAGTGGTGTACAATACCAGTGGTGGTAGTGGTGAACAATACCAGTGGTAGTGTACAGCACCAGTGGTGGTGTATAGTACCAGTGGTGGTAGTGTTGTACAGTATCAGCGGTGTTAGCGGTGTACAGTACCAGTGGTGGTAGTAGTGTATAGTACCAGTGGTAGTGTACAGCACCAGTAAAGGTGTACAGTACTAGTGATGGTAGTGGTGTACAGTACCAGTGGTAGTTTACAACATCGGTGGTGGTGTACAGCACGTGTGGTGGTAGTGGTGTACAGTGCCAGTGGTGGTAGTGATGTATAGTACCCGTGGTGGTAGTGGTGCACAGTACAAGTGGTGGTAGTGGTGTACAGTACCAGTGGTGGTAGTGGTGTACAGTACCAGTGGTGGTAGTGGTGTACAGTACAAGTGTTGGTAGTATACAGCACCGGTGGTGGTGTACAGTACCAGTGGTGGTAGTGTACAGTACCAGTGGTGGTAGTGATGTATAGTACCCGTGGTGGTAGTGGTGCACAGTACCAGTGGTGGTAGTGGTGTACAGTACCAGTGGTGGTAGTGATGTACAGTGCCAGTGGTGGAAGTGGTGTACAGTACAAGTGGTGGTAGTGTACAGCACCGGTGGTAGTGTACAGTACCAGTGGTGGTAGTGGTGTACAGTACCAGTGGTGGTAGTGTACAGCACCGGTTGTGGTAATGGTGTACAGTACCAACAGGCTCACCTCCAGACCCAACAAATTGTACACAACACCCTCACAATAGACAAAAATCCACAAATGCAGGAAAAATAGCATTCTTTATTGACAACGTTTCGCCCACACAGCTCGCCGCGTCAGGTGACAAACAGAAGGCACAGGTATTTCTAATAATAAGCGCCATAACAGTGCCAGGCACTGAGATTCCTAACTGGCAACTTCCAACATATTGACAACTTGTGTGTGGTGTACTGAGTGCCACAGAGAACAGAGTTTGTCTCTTAACACAAGCTAATGAGTACAAATATTATCTGTTCACAGATGATCTGCTTATCATGTGTTCAGAGTCGATCTGTTTAAAGATCATCTCTTGAAAGTGATTGTACTCTATACTGAACTACAAATATTCACTTGGTGTCTGAGCTGACGAACTGGCTCAACACCTGAAGGTGATGACTGAAGGAAGGACTGGCTCAACACCTGAAGGTGATGACTGAAGGAAGGACTGGCTCAACACCTGAAGGTGATGACTGAAGGAAGGACTGGCTCAACACCTGAAGGTGATGACTGAAGGAAGGACTGGCTCAACACCTGAAGGTGATGACTGAAGGAAGGACTGGCTCAACACCTGAAGGTAATGACTGAAGGAAGGACTGGCTCAACACCTGAAGGTAATGACTGAAGGAAGGACTGGCTCAACACCTGAAGGTAATGACTGAAGGAAGGACTGGCTCAACACCTGAAGGTAATGACTGAAGGAAGGACTGGCTCAACACCTGAAGGTGATGACTGAAGGAAGGACTGGCTCAACACCTGAAGGTGATGACTGAAGGAAGGACTGGCTCAACACCTGAAGGTGATGACTGAAGGAAGGACTGGCTCAACACCTGAAGGTGATGACTGAAGGAAGGACTGACTCAACACCTGAAGGTAATGACTGAAGGAAGGACTGGCTCAACACCTGAAGGTAATGACTGAAGGAAGGATTGGCTGAACATCTGAAGGTAATGACTGAAGGAATCGTGTCCAAGTGAAGGTGAGAGTTTGAAATGTGTACATGAGTTGTGTTGAGGTGATGAGGAGAGAGAACAAGTGAGAGACTTGTGTACCCAGCAACACTAGCAGCAACACCGTAGTATTGTGGGGCAGGTAACACCAGCAGACCTTCATCAGAACACCATCTAGAAGGAAAATATTACCAATTCCCTAGAACTGTATCTCAGCACTGTTGTTGGTTAAGGAAGCAGAGGACGCTGTTAACAGAAAAATCGGGTCATTACTACTGTTGACATGAGAAGAGTATGTACACAGCTCAGCATCCATCTGATGTTGTCTTCAACAGTTGTGCTGAAGAGGTCCTCGGTTGGTTTTCGAATTATATACAAGTTCTTATTCATTCTTTCAGTCCCCATATTTGTTTCATCCTGTGAATAACTAAGTATAATGAAGCCTTGACAATGATCAATAATAACCCACATGGAGACAGAGGCACAGGAGAATTATTGATCTGTATATTTCAACCCCCATTTGGGATCTTCTCCAGCAGATGTCATTAACAAGTATTTATGTCACTTATATCTGAGCGCAGAACAAGTCAGTGAGAAATGGAATTCACACGACCTGTACGCTAATTCATTTCTACCTTTTTTCAATATCTGTGTTTTGTTCTTCTAAAATACCTGAGAGTCATGTGTGAGTCAGCGGCAGTCAATGGTGACATACGAGATGTTAAATTCAATTTGATCATTAACATAGTGAAGGGATCACTTTGTTTCGTGGAAAACCAACTGTTAATTCTTATGACTAATCCTGTACGCGGACAACTTGAGGGAAATTAACACAAATGCCTTCACATAAAACACCTGTCACAAGTAAATGCCTTCACTTAAAACACATGTCACAAGTAATCGCATTCACTTTTAATACCCATTCTAAGTAAACACACTGGCGTTGATTACTCTCAGTAAGGATTCTGGAGTTGCTCTCCGAGGAGATGTCAGCAAGAACAAGATGCAGCCCTGCCACTAAACTTTTCTTCACATCCATCACAGTATATAATTCCCATGCCTGTTAAACGTGATTTAAGCGTCGTGAGATATTTCTTGTCCAGCTGACATGAGAGTTTTCAACAACAGGACTACTACTGACGAGCGTCTTGTGAAGAACTTTGTAGAAAAATATAAGATATGACAGGAGGATGGTACCTCCATGGATGGTACTGTCTACTAACCTACTACACATGACAGGAGGGTAGTACCTCCCTGGATGGTACTGTCTACTAACCTACTACACGTGACAGGAGGGTAGTACCTCCCTGGAAGGTACTGTCTACTAACCTACTACACATGACAGGAGGGTTGTACCTCCCTGGATTGTACTGTCTACTAACCTACTACACATGACACGAGGGTAGTACCTCCATGGATGATTACTCTCTAATAACCTACTACATACGACAGGAGAGTAGTCCCTCCCTGGATGATACTGTCTACTAACCTACTACACATGACAGGAGGGTAGTACCTCCATGAATGTTTACTGTCTACTAACCTACTACTTATGACAGGAGGGTAGTCCCTCTATTGATGGTACTGTCTGCTAACCTACTACACATGACAGGAGGACAGTCCCTCCATGGATGGTACTGTCTACTAACCTATTACACATAAACAGGAGGGTAGTATCTTTCTGGATGGTACTGTCTACTAACCTACTACATATGACAGGAGAGCAGTACCTCCCTGGACGGTACTGTCTACTAACCTACTACACATGACAGGAGGGTAGTACCTCCCTGGATGGTACTGTCTACTAACCTACTACACATGACAGGAGGGTAGTACCTCCCTGGACGGTACTGTCTACGAACCTACTACACATGACAGGAGGGCAGTACTTCCCTGGACGGTACTGTCTACTAACCCACTACACGTGACAGGAGGGCAGTACCTCCCTGGAAGGTGCTGTTTGCTATCCTACTACACAGGACAGGAGGGTAGTTCCTCCCTGGATGGTACTTACTACTAACCTACTACACGTGACAGAAGGGTAGTACCTCCCTGGACGGTACTGTCTACTAACCTACTACACAGGACAAGAGGGTAGTACCTCCCTGGATGGTTCTGTCTACCAACCTACTACACATGACAGGAGGGTAGTACCTCCCTGGACGGTACTATCTACTAACCTACTACACATGAGAGGAGGGTAGTACCTCCCTGGACGGTACTGTCTACCAACCTACTACACATGACAGGAGGGTAGTACCTCGCTAGACAGTACTGTCTACTAACCTACTACACATGACAGGAGGATAGTACCTCCCTGGACGGTACTGTCTACCAACCTACTACACATGACAAGAGGGTACTACCTCCTGGACGGTAATGTCTACTAGCCTACTACACATGACAGGAGGGCAGTACCTCCTGGACGGTACTGTCTACTAGCCTACTACACATGACAGGAGGGTAGTACCTCCCTGGACGGTACTGTCTACTAACCTACTACACATGACAGGAGGGCAGTACCTCCCTGGACGGTACTGTCTACCAACCTACTACACATGATAGGAGGACAGTCCCTCCATGGATGGTACTGTCTACTAACCTACTACACATGGCAGGAGGGTAGTCCCTCCATGGATGGTACTGTTTACTAACCTACTACATATGACAGGAGGGTAGTACCTATCTGGATGATACTGTCTACTAACCTACTACACATGAGAGGAGGGTAGTACCTCCCTGGATGGTACCGCCTACTAACCTACTACATATTGCAGGAGGGTAGTACTTCCCTGGATGTTACTGTCTGCTAACCTACTGCATGTGACAGGAGGGTAGTACCTCCCTGGATGTTACTGTCTACTAACCTACTACACATGACAGGAGGGTAGTACCTCCCTGGATGGTACTGGACAGGAGGGTGTACCTATCTGGATGATACTGTCTACTAACCTACTACACATGAGAGGAGGGTAGTACATGGTACCGCCTACTAACCTACTACATATTGCAGTAGTACTTCCCTGGATGTTACTGTCTGCTAACCTACTGCATGTGACAGGAGGGTAGTACCTCCCTGGATGTTACTGTCTACTAACCTACTACACATGACAGGAGGGTAGTACCTCCCTGGATGGTACTGTCTACTAACCTACTACACGTGACAGGAGGGTAGTACCTCCCTGGACGGTACTGTCTACTAACCTACTACACATGACAGGAGGGTAGTACCTCCCTGAATGGTACTGTCTACTAACCTACTACACATGACAGGAGGGTAGCACCTCCCTGGATGGTACTGTCTACTAACCTACTACACATGACACTAGGGTAATACCTCCCTGGATGGTACCGTCTACTAACCTACTACACATGACAGAAGGGTAGTACCTCCCTGGATGGTACTGTCTACTAATCTACTACACATGACAGGAGGGTAGTACCTCCCCGGATGGAACTGTCTGCTAACCTACTACACATGACAGGAGCGTAGTACCTCCCTGGATGGTTGTTGTCTACTAACCTACTACACATGACAGGAGGGTAGTACCTCCCTGGATGATACTGCCTAAAACCTACTACACAAGACAGGAGGGTAGTACCTCCCTGGATGGTACTGTCTTCTTAATTACTACACATGAGAGGAGGGAAGTACCTACGTGGATTGTACTGTTTACTAACCTACTACACATGAAAGGAGGGTAGTACCTCCCTGGATGGTACTGTCTACTAACCTACTACACATGACAGGAGGGTAGTACCTCCCTGGATGGTACTGCTTAATAACCTACTACACATGACAGGAGGGTAGTACCTCCCTGGATGGTACTGTCTACCAAACTACTGCACATGAGAGGAGGGTAATACCTACCTGGATGGTACTGTTTACTAACCTACTACACAGGACAGGAGGGTAGTACCTCCCTGGATGGTACTGTCTACTAACCTACTACACATGACAGGAGGGTAGTACCTACCTGGATGGTACTGTCTACTAACCTACTACACATGACAGGAGGGTAGTACATCCCTGGATGATACAGTCTACTAATCTACTACACATGACATGAGGGTAGTACCTTTCTGAATGGTACTGTCTACTAACCTACTACACATGACAGGGGGGTAGTACCTCCTTGGATGGTACTGTCTACTAACCTACCACACATGACAGGAGGGTAGTACCTCTTTGGATGGTACTGTCTACTAATCTACTACACATGACAGGAGGGTAGTACCTCCCTGGATAGTACTGTCTATTAACCTACTACACATGACAGGAGGGTAGTACCTCCCTGGACGGTACTGTCTACTAACCTACTACGCATGACAGGAGGGTAGAACCTCCTTGGATGGTTCTGTCTACTAACCTATCACACATGACAGGAGGGTAGTACCTCCCTGGACGGTACTGTCTACTAAACTACTACACATGACAGGAGGGTAGTACCTCCGTGGACGGTACTGTCTACTAACCTACTACACATGACAGTAGGGTAGTACCTCCCTGGATGTCTGTTGTCTAATAACCTACTACACATGACAGGAGGGTAGTACCTCCCTGGACGGTACTGTCTACTAACCTACTACACATGACAGGAGGGTAGAACCTCGCTGGATGGTACTGTCTACTAACCTACTACACATGACAGGAGGGTAGTACCTCCCTGGATGGTTGCTGTCTACTAACCTACTACACATGACAGGAGGGTAGTACCTCCCTGGACGGTACTGTCTACTAACCTACTACACATGACAGGAGGATAGTACCTTCCTGGCCGGTACTGCCTACTAACCTACTACACATGACAGGAGGGTAGTACCTCCCTGGATGCTACTGTCTACTAACCTACTACACATGACAGGAGGGTAGTATCTTTCTGGATGGTACTGTCTACTAACCTACTACATATGACAAGAGAGCAGTACCTCCCTGGATGGTACTGTCTACTAACCTACTACACATGACAGGAGGGTAGTACCTCCCTGGATGGAACTGTCTACTAACCTACTACACATGACAGGAGGGTAGTACCTCCCTGGATAGTACTGTCTAGTAACCTACTACACATGACAGGAGGGTAGTTCCTCCCTGGATGGTACTGTCTACTAACCTACTACATATGACAGGAGAGCAGTTCCTCCCTGGATGGTACTGTCTACTAACCTACTACACATGACAGGAGGGTAGTACCTCCCTGAATGGTACTGTCTACTAACCTACTACACATGACAGGAGGGTAGTACCTCCCTGGATAGTACTGTCTACTAACCTACTACACATGACAGGAGGGTAGTACCTCCCTGGATGGTACTGTCTACTAACCTACTACATATGACAAGAGAGCAGTACCTCCCTGGATGGTACTGTCTACTGACCTACTACACATGACAGGAGGGTAGTTCCTCCCTGGACGGTACTGTCTACTAACCTACTACACATGACAGGAGGGTAGTACCTCCCTGGACGGTACTGTCTACTAACCTATTACACATGACTGGAGGGTAGTACCTCCCTGGACGGTACTATCTACTAACCTACTACACATGACAGTAGGGCAGTACCTCCCTGGACGGTACTGTCTACTAACCTACTACACATGACAGGAGGGTA
>NC_091295.1:66575497-66582997 GCF_038502225.1 Cherax quadricarinatus | reverse complement strand
ACGCAGAGAGTATATCTAGGCATATATAGACCGAAAGGTGTGTATGTTGTATATACCGTAAAGGGTATCGGTGTATTACGTGATATACGTCTATTTATTGTTCAGTTATTAATGTTTTTACCTTAGGAGTGTTAGTATAGCAGGTTATACCTAACATCATCTGTAACTGAATATTTAGCTCCTCTGTTGGAATAACTTACAATATCTTATAAACTGACCACATACCCTGAGAGGCAGGGTCATCACTATGAATATCGTTCAGAGTATCCATGAAGCAATTCAGTATTCTCACCAGCACGTATCTTATGTCATCTTACTATGATCTTTCTGTAGGTTAGGACTGAACATTGTCTGAGAGAGGTGGCGCCACCTGATGACGTGTAAAAATTGACTTCTGCTTTTCAAAAGCAGTCACTATGGAAGAACTTATGACTTAATTTTTGGATACATGTGTCGCATGTGTACACCCTGAGTGCTGAAGTGTAGTACACTATGTCTCGTCAATTAGACTTTACCTCGTTTGGGTGTTGTTAGGCTTTACTTATGTCTGGTGTATTGGAGTGTAATTCTAGGGAGAGTAGTGTATATTAAGTGTTGGGCAGACGTTTGTATCTGCATATTAAGCAATAAGGGGAGTTTGCACCTGGTGTATACATACTGTATCATGTGGACTTAGTCCTTTATTATGTGGTATCTGTACACAAACACACACACACACACACACACACACACACACAGTGTTCACGTGGTTGTGTTAGTAACTTACACAGTCATAACTGTCCTAGTCTTCAGAGTATCATGTAATTTATCTGTTGCCTAATTGTTATGGATAATTAACTTACATGTCATATAACTTGGTAGCTTTGTTATCTGGTATTTTTGTATTGCAGTTATAAAACACATTTTGCCTATTTCTCACGAAGTCTGTAAACATATTTACCTATGTTTAATGGGTAAACATCGCAGTCACTGTGCTAATAACCCACACGGGTCTGGCACAAAATATGAATAAAGTGAAAGAGTTTATGACAACCAGGAGAATCAGGAGTATCTCGCGTATACTGGACGGAGGATCGAGCCTCTATTACTTCCTCTAACGAGTACTCCTTGCTGTGAGTACTCCTCGTGGTGAGTGCTTCTTGCTGTGAGTGCTTGTTGCGGCGAGTGTTCCTTACTGTGTGTTCCTCGCTGTGAGTGCTTCATGTAGGCTTAGCGCTGTCCTGGAGAGAGAAGAACAGGGAGGTGACTCTTGGCATTCACCGCGTGCCTTATGAATACCACTACATTAAGGCCTGCAGTGAACACGAGGAGACGCTTCCAGAACACCAAGAACGTCGCTGAGCGACGCTGAAGGTCGTTAAACGACGCTGAGGCTCGCTGAGCAACGTAACATCTCTCCACACTGCTGGAGACAACCTCACACCACGTACCTCTGAAATACCAGAGAAAAATATTACTTAATGGGTACAGTATCCAGGCATGAAAGTACAGTATCCCTGCATGAAGGTACAGTATCCCTGCATGAAGGTACAGTATCCCTGCATGAAGGTACAGTATCCCTGCATGAAGGTACAGTATCCCTGCATGAAGGTACAGTATCCCTGCATGAAGGTACAGTATCCCTGCATGAAGGTACAGTATCCCTGCATGAAGGTACAGTATCCCTGCATGAAGGTACAGTATCCCTGCATGAAGGTACAGTATCCCTGCATGAAGGTACAGTATCCCTGCATGAAGGTACAGTATCCCTGCATGAAGGTACAGTATCCCTGCATGAAGGTACAGTTTCCCTGCATGAAGGTACAGTATCCCTGCATGAAGGTGCAGAATCCCTGCATGAAGGTATAGTATCCCTGCATGAACGTACTACACTATGGAGTTACTTAGACATATCCCGTCACAAATGCCTCAAATGTTTATTGGAGTATACCTGGAGAGAGTCTCGGGGGTCAACGCCCTTTCGGCCAAGTCTGGGTGTTTAAACACTTTAAGACTTAATTTAAACCTCAAGTCAGCTGAAAGTCTTCAAGACTTCAACAAGTCTCCAGAGCGAGTGTAAGACCGCTAGATGCAGTTAATATATCTTTTCTTAAAGACGAGGGTCATTAAGACTGCATGTCACATGTACACCATCAGTCACTACACCAGGGTAATTAAGACTGCATGTCACCTGTACACCATCAGTCACTACACCATGGTAATTAAGACTGCATGTCACCTGTACACCACCAGTCACTACACCAGGGTCATTAAGATTACATGTCACCAGTACATCACCAGTCACTACACCAGGGTCATTAAGACTGCATGTCATCTGTACATCACCAGTCACTACACCAGGGTCATTAAGACTGCATGTCACCTGTGCACCACCAGTCACTAAACCTGGGTCATTAAGACTACATGTCACCTGTACACCACCAGTCACTACACCAGGGTCATTAAGATTACATGTCACCAGTACATCACCAGTCACTACACCAGGGTCATTAAGACTGCATGTCATCTGTACATCACCAGTCACTACACCAGGGTCATTAAGACTGCATGTCACCTGTGCACCACCAGTCACTAAACCTGGGTCATTAAGACTACATGTCACCTGTACACCACCAGCCACTACACCAGGGTCATTAAGACTGCATGTCACATGTACACCACCAGTCACTACACCAGGGTCATTAAGACTGCATGTCATACACCACCAGTCACTACTGTATGTCACATGTACACCACCAGTCACTACACCAGGGTCATTAAGACTACATATCACCTGTACACCACCAGTCACTACACCAGGGTTATTAAGACTGCATGTCACATGTACACCACCAGTCACTACACCAGGGTCATTAAGACTGCATGTCACATGTACACCACCAGTCACTACACCAGGGTTATTAAGACTGCATGTCACATGTACACCACCAGTCACTACACCAGGGTCATTAAGACTACATGTCACCTGTACACCACCAGTCACTACACCAGGGTCATTAAGACTGCATGTCACCTGTACACCATCAGTCACTACACCAGGGTCATTAAGACTGCATGTCACATGTACACCACCAGTCACTACACCAGGGTTATTAAGACTGCATGTCACATGTACACCACAAGTCAAGTATACTTTGATTCCTATAATAGTGATTAATTTAAACTCTCAGTATAAGTACGGAGGGACAAGCATCCTTCCGTGAATATATCCTTATTATTATTATTATTATTATTATTATTATTATTATTATTATTATTTATATCATTATCGATTACAATAAAAGACACTTAAAAATCATATCCCATGTTTCTTTATGCTCCTATCTCTCTCTCTCTCTCTCTCTCTCTCTCTCTCTCTCTCTCTCTCTCTCTCTCTCTCTCTCTCTCTCTCTCTCTCTCTCTCTCTCTCTCTCTCTCTCTCTCTCTCTCTCTCTCTCTCTCTCAAAGCCTCCCGGGTCCAATTTATTCTCTCATCTAAGTTAAATTTCTTCCAATTTCTTCACTGGAAAGTGAAAGACGATTAAGTATTACTTGAGCGAACTCACAGAGGCTCACGCAGGACTTACAAAGACTCTGATATAGAGAAGGAATTAGTCATTTTTTTCCTCATTTTCGGCGTCGCTACCTCGCCTCGCTTCCCTAATGAGCTTACAGCTGAATAGGAAGCACCAGCCTAAATACCTCATTTTTACCACGATCTCATATATACACGAGCCCTTATATATGATTCTTTTAAATGGACGGAGGTTTCTCGTATATGTAGGAGGCTTTATATATTTTTTTCTGCTTGATGTGGCTCCCTCGTAGAGATTCAATTTGCGTTGTTTTGACTGTGGGTCCGAAGTGTGCGCGTGAAAGTGATAAAATCCAGAATCGGTATAAAAAGGTAAACAAAGACTTATGAAACAAATGACGATCGGGCGATAGAAAGGAATCGGATTCGTGGGACAAATGAGGATCGAACCAAACTAAACTCTAAAATAAGATGGAATACACTTAAGTATGTGTATACTGAGTGTGTGTATATATTAATACGTTCCAGAAGAGAGCAAAGGCAATAAGAAGGGAATGAAACAAAGGCGAATCGGCTTAAACGCGATGAGAGGCAAACGGGGAACAGGAGAGAAATTCGCTATAAACTCTCCCAAGAAATCATAGGAGGATCTGAAGGAGGAAATAAAATCAGCATAAAAGTTGAAGAGGGTCGCTATAAACCTGAAGGAGGATCCACATAAAGTGGAGACGGTATCCAAACCTTTTCCGGGGAGTTGAAGGGAAGATCTGATCCCCTGACCGATAAAGAAGAGGCATCACACACACACACTCTCTCTCTCTCTCTCTCTCTCTCTCTCTCTCTCTCTCTCTCTCTCTCTCTCTCTCTCTCTCTCTCTCTCTCTCTCTGTCTCTTTTTCTTTCTTTCTCTCTCAAGGAGAAGATAAAGAGGAGGGAAGAAAGTCTACATGACGTCACGTCGCTGATTTCAACACTCACCACCAGAGGGCTAGTAAAAACAAGATGGCCGCCCTACTACATTCAAAACATTCTCCATTTCATCTTTACTGTTCAGTAATAGAATTTATACGTCTATTTCTTCTCCATATTCTTCTACTTCTTTTTTTTCTTCTTCTTCTTCTTCTTCTTCTTCTTCTTCTTCTTCTTCTTCTTCTTCTTCTTCTTCTTCTTCTTCTTCTTCTTCTTCTTCTTCTTCTTCTTCTTCTTCTTCTTCTTCTTCTTCTTTTACTTTACTCAATAAAATCTGAACAAATGAAGATTATTATTATTAAAATTGTGCGTCTCTTACTACCACTACCACTACCACTACTACTACTATTAATACCACTACCACTACTATTAATACCACTACCACTACTACTACTATTACTACCACTACCACTACTACTACTATTACTACCACTACTACTACTACTATTACTACCACTGTTACTACTACTACTACTACTATTACTACCACTGCTACTACTACTACTACTATTACTACCACTGCTACTACTACTACTACTATTACTACCACTGCTACTACTACTACTACTACTATTACCACTACTACTACTACTTCTACTACTATTACCACTACTAATACTACTACTACTACTATTACCACTACTACTACTACTATTACTACCACTGCTACTATTACTATTACCACTACTACTACTACTATTGCCACTACTACTACTACTACTACTGCTACTATTACCACCACTACTACTACTACTACTACTACTGCTACTATTACCACCACTACTACTACTACTACTACTGCTACTACTACCACTACTACTACTACTACTACTACCACTATTACTACTACTACTACTACTACTGCTGCTACTATTACCACTACTTCTACTACAACATAATATATTTTAATAATCTAACAATACTCTAACTGGCACACAAACAAACAAACAAACAAACAAACAAACAAACAAACACACCTGGAGGTTCACCTACGAAGATGAGAAATTAAATATTATTCTCACTAAAATAAATGTAAGAAAGAAGAAATACGAAGCAAATATTAATATCTTAAGACATGTTACAATATTAATATATCTTAAGATATGTTACAATATTAATATATCTTAAGATATGTTACAATATTAATATATCTTAAGATATGTTACAATATTAATATATCTTAAGATATGTTACAATATTAATATATCTTAAGATATGTTACAATATTAATATATCTTAAGATATGTTACAATATTAATATATCTTAAGATATGTTACAATATTAATATATCTTAAGATATGTTACAATATTAATATATCTTAAGATATGTTACAATATTAATATATCTTAAGATATGTTACAATATTAATATATCTTAAGATATGTTACAATATTAATATATCTTAAGATATGTTACAATATTAATATATCTTAAGATATGTTACAATATTAATATATCTTAAGATATGTTACAATATTAATATATCTTAAGATATGTTACAATATTAATATATCTTAAGATATGTTACAATATTAATATATCTTAAGATATGTTACAATATTAATATATCTTAAGATATGTTACAATATTAATATATCTTAAGATATGTTACAATATGTCTGCGAGAGATATTACACTTTATAATTACTGAAACCAATGAAGAGTTTCTAGTTTGATTAAGTTAGGATAATTAGGATAATTAAACGGCAAGGTGAATATTAGCAGCATCAACTGTAAGATGAATCTTAGCAGCATCAACACTAAGATGAATCTTAGCAGCATCAACACTAAGATGAATCTTAGCAGCATCAACACTAAGATGAATCTTAGCAGCATCAACACTAAGATGAATCTTAGCAGCATCAACTGTAAGATGAATCTTAGCAGCATCAACTGTAAGATGAATCTTAGCAGCATCAACTGTAAGATGAATCTTAGCAGCATCAACGGTAAGATGAATCTTAGCAGCATCAACGGTAAGATGAATCTTAGCACAATCAACACTAAGATGAATCTTAGCAGCATCAACACTAAGATGAATCTTAGCAGCATCAGCACTAAGATGAATCTTAGCAGCATCAATGGTAAGATGAATCTTAGCAGTATCAACGGTAAGATGAATCTTAGCAGTATCAACGGTAAGATGAATCTTAGCACAATCAACACTAAGATGAATCTTAGCAGCATCAACACTAAGGTGAATCTTAACAGTATCAACGGTAAGATGAATCTTAGCAGCATCAACGGTAAGGTGAATCTTAGCAGTATCAACAGTAAGGTGAATATTAGCAGCATCAACACTAAGATGAATCTTAGCAGCATCAGCGGTAAGGTGAATCTTAGCAGCATCAACGGTAAGGTGAATCTTAGCAGTATAACGGTAAGATGAATCTTAGCAGTTTCAACGGTAAGGTGAATCTTAGCAGCATAACGGTAAGATGAATCTTAGCAGTTTCAACGGTAAGGTGAATCTTAGCAGCATAACGGTAAGATGAATCTTAGCAGCATCAACGGTAAGATGAATCTTAGCAGTTTCAACGGTAAGGTGAATCTTAGCAGCATAACGGTAAGATGAATCTTAGCAGTATCAACGGTAAGATGAATCTTAGCAGCATCAACGGTAAGGTGAATCTTAGCAGTATCAACGGTAAGATGAATTTTAGCAGTATCAACGGTAAGGTGAATCTTAGCAGTATCAACACTAAGATGAATCTTAGCAGTATCAACGGTAAGGTGAATATTAGCAGCATCAACACTAAGGTGAATCTTAGCAGAATCAACACTAAAGTGAATCATAGCAATATCAACGGTAAAATGAATCTTAGCAGCATCAACACTAAGATGAATCTTAGTAGCATCAACGGTAAGATGAATCTTAGCAGCATCAACGGTAATGTGAATCTTTGCAGCATCAACGGTAAGATGAATCTTAGCAGCATCAACGGTAAGGTGAATCTTAGCAGAAACAACACTAAAATGAATCTTAGCAGTATCAAAGCGCAGAACGTGAGTTAGA
>NC_091295.1:66560497-66570497 GCF_038502225.1 Cherax quadricarinatus | reverse complement strand
TTCCACTGCACACACATCCACTGCACACACATCCATTGCACACACATCCATTGCACACACATCCACTGAAGACGCATCCACTGCACACACATCCACTGCACACACATCCACTGCACACACATCTATTGCACACACATCCACTGCACACACATCCATTGCACACACATCCACTGAAGACGCATCCACTCCACACACATCCACTGCACACACATCCATTGCACACACATCCATTGCACACACATCCACTGCACACACACATATCCACTGCACACACATCCACTGCACACACATCCACTGCACACACATCCACTGCACACACATCCACTGCACACACATCCATTGCACACACATCCATTGCACATACATCCATTGCACACACATCCACTGCACACACATCCATTGCACACACATCCATTGCACATACATCCATTGCACACACATCCACTGCACACACATCCATTGCACACACATCCACTGCACACACATCCATTGCACACACATCCATTGCACATACATCCATTGCACACACATCCACTGCACACACATCCACTGCACACACATCCATTGCACACACATCCACTGCACACACATCCACTGCACACACATCCATTGCACATACATCCATTGCACACACATCCATTGCACTCACATCCATTGCACATACATCCATTGCACACACATCCACTGCACACACATCCACTGCACACACATCCACTGCACACACATCCATTGCACACACATCCATTGCACACACATCCATTGCACATACATCCATTGCACACACATCCATTGCACACACATCCATTGCACACACATCCATTGCACACACATCCACTGCACACACATCCACTGCACACACACACATCCATTGCACACACATCCATTGCACACACATCCATTGCACACACATCCATTGCACATACATCCATTGCACACACATCCATTGCACACACATCCATTGCACACACATCCATTGCACACACATCCATTGCACACACATCCATTGCACACACATCCATTGCACACACATCCATTGCACACACATCCATTGCACACGCAACTGAGCATCATTACACCTATCGCAGCACTACGCAACAATACGCAATGAGCACACGATGTGTGATGATTGTAGTGTGATGATCACGTACGGTCGTGAAAATCTATATATCATAGGAAACAGAATAAAATAAGCCACTTATAGAAAAAAAAGTCTTTAAAAGTAAGAAATGGAAATTTCAAAAACGGAGCGAAGCAGCCTGAATTGTCCTCTTGTTTCCTTCTCAAGAGAAAACAAGAGGAAACAGAATGAGAAAATCTCGTGAGCGACGGAAATATTGTAGCAGAGAGAAGGCATAAGACTGTTTATTCACAAAATGGCACCAAGCTGTGATGGTCACCAATATAACACTGACAGTGCTTTGCAACACTAATTTACAAATTTTCAAAAATACAGATAATGGCACCAACATTTGAAATCACGTCTATCTTTCTTCCCTCCCCACCATTCTCCTCCCCTCTCCGAATTCCCTTCCCTTTTTCTCCCACTCCTTCACTTCGTCTTTCCCCTTCATCTCTTTGCTCATTCCCCTTCCCACGTCTCTTCTCTGCTCACTCCCATCCCCTTCTTTCTTTATCCTCTTCTCCTCTCCCCTTTTCTCTCCGTCCCTTTCTCCTCTTTCCTCCCCTCCACTAATGAGGCAGGGAGCCAACAAAAGCCCCTTCATCTCCCCTCTTTCCCTATACCTCTCACTCTCCCTCCCGTCCTCTCCCCTTTGGTTGGATAAGGACTCTAATGCAGTAGCGAGGGGAGAGAGAGACAGAGGGGAAAGGCTTCAACCAGTGGGAGAGACGAGGGGTGGGGGGAATTGAGTTATTTGTCGGTGAAGAGTATAGCCCGAGGGAAGAAGAGAAATTAGAAGAAAGAGAGAGAGAGAGAGAGAGAGAGAGAGAGAGAGAGAGAGAGAGAGAGAGAGAGAGAGAAAGTAGAAACAAAAGCAATAAACCGAACGAGAATTTACAGATGGAAAACAAATCTCACAGCCTCGGAGGAAACACGGCAACGGCATACACGATATTCAGACGACTGTTTCACTGAGACCAGGAAAGATCTAGTGGTATATATATATATATATATATATATATATATATATATATATATATATATATATATATATATATATATATATATATATATATATATATATATATATATACATATACAACCAGCAGCCCCTGGTAAGCTTGCCTAAGCATTACCATCACGAGAGTAAAACAAAGGTGAAGTTGTCCATGAAGGGAGGGAGAGAGAGGAAGGGAGGGAGGGAGCGAGGGAGGGAAGGAGAGGAAGGGAGGGAGGGAGCGAGGGAGAGTGGGGAGGGAACCATTGGAGTCTCCCTTACCCCATTACCATATAAATGGGAAAGCGGGGAAAAGAGAAATTAATAACCCAGTAACTCTGGCAGTGGAAACCCCGTTACTTCTTCCCATATTCCACAGCCTTGTAAAAATGTTGCAATTCCTATTTATGTACTAAAACTGTACTATATATGTGGATATATGTATGAATGCATATCAGTATATATGAAGGTATGTATATATGTTTGCATTCATGTATTTATGTATATAAAAATTTATATATATATATATATATATATATATATATATATATATATATATATATATATATATATATATATATATATATATATATATACATATATATAGGGCGAGGCCAGGAACTGTGACTTGAAACTTGCAACCGCAAATAGGTGAGTACACGACTATAACACAGAAAATAAATATAATTAACATCTTATAAAACTCTACGGTCCTGGCCCACCGTGTTTCACTTTATAAGCAAGTTGTCATCACAACCAACTTACCTAATTACCTGCGTAACTACCCCTCACACCCACCTACCCACCACCTGCCTGCCCACCCCATCCCACCCACCACTCCCACCCACCCTACCTACCCACCCACTTGCAACTTACCCACCCACCCACCGCTCCCACCCACTTCTCACCCCCACCACCCACCCACCCACCCACCTGCTACCCACCCTCACTACTCACCCACCCCCCACCCACCCATTTACCCACCCACCCTACTACCCTACCCACTGCCCACCCACCCACCCTACCCTACCCACCCACCCATACCCTACCTACCCACTACCCTGCCCACATACCCTGTTCACCCATCCGCCCACCCATGCCCACCCACCCCCCCACCCTGCCCACCCACCCACCCACCCACCCACTTAACACCCTGCTACCCACCCTCACCCATCCCACCTCACTCACCCTACCACCCCCCACCCACCCTTACCACCCACCATCCACCCCCCGCCCTCCACCCACACCCGCCCGTACCCACCCACCCACCCACCTGCTCACCCATCTGCCCGCCCACATGCCCGTCTACCCATCCCACCTACTGCCTCCCACCCTACCCAGTTCACCCATCTGCCCACCCACATGCCCTGCCTACCCACTACCTGCCCTACCCACCTGTCTACCCATCTGCCCACCCACATGCCCTGCCTACCTACCTACCCACCCGCCTGCCCCCCGCCCTCCACCCACCTGTTCACCCATCTGCCCTACCCACCCACCCACCCACCCACCCACCACCACTACCCACCACCTCCACCCACCTACCCTACCCACCAACCTGCCTGCACCTACCCTGTTCATCCCTATCTGCCAATCTACCACCCTTGCCTGTCCCTACCCATCCTACTACTTGCCTGCCCTATCTGCCTATCTGCCTACCTATCTACCTACCTACCTCCCTACCCACCTCCCTACCTACCTACCTACCTACCTATTAATTTATCAACCTATCTCCCTACTTACGATTATGCTGTTAAACACTTCCCTCATCAGCTTAATAATAATAGTAATAATAATAATAATAATAATAATAATAATAATAATAATAATAATAATAATAATAATAATAATAATAATAATAATAAGAGTATTTATAACAAAAGTGATAAAATATGTCATTGTTTCTTCATTCCAAAATTATGTGAATTTATATATGCATACATATATATATATATATATATATATATATATATATATATATATATATATATATATATATATATATATATATATATATATATATATATATATATATATATATGTATGTATATATATATATATATATATATATATATATATATATATATATATATATATATATATATATATATTCTATATATATATATATATATATATATATATATATATATATATATATATATATATATATAAATATATATATATATATAAATAGACATATATATATATACATATATATATATATATATATATATATAAGGTATATATATATATACATATATATATATATATATATATATATATATATATATATATATATATATATATATATATATCAATATATATATATATATATATATATATATATATATATATATATATAGGTGTCCCCAGGGGCACCAGGTGGACTCAAGAGGCACCAGTTCAAATGCCAGGGGCACCAGGCCACACCCCAGGGGCACCAGGTCAGGCCTCAGGGGCACCAGGTCAGACCCCAGGGGCACCAGGTCATACCCCAGGAACACCAGATCAGACCCTAGTGGCGCCAGTTCAGACCCCAGGGGCACCAATTCAGGCCCTTTGGGCACGAGATCGGACGCCAGGGGAACCACATTATACCCTCGGGGCACCAGGGGTGCCAGGTTAGACCCCAAGGGCACCAGTTTAGACTACAGAGGCACCAGGTCAGACCCCAGGGGCACCAGATCACACTCTAGAGGCACTAGGTCTGATTCCAGGGACACTAGGTCAGGTCAAGTCAGGTTCTAGAAATAAAACATTGAAAAAACGAAAAAAAAACTTGTTTGGGAAGGGTCGATGTTTTCTCCATTGAGAAAGAAGAGCGGCGCGCTCTGATTGGCTGGGAGGGCGATGACGCACGAGATCACGTGACCCGCCTCCTCACTTCCTACTGGATGCTCAGGCGACCAATCGCAGCGCCTCCCTACATCGTCTTTCAGCATCTTTCGTTCTGATTGGTCAGTTGCTTATGTTTACTCTGGGATGAAGTGAAACATAAACACAACGGGAGCCAATCAGATCACGCATTCAGCATCCTCCCCTCTTCTTATTGTTGCATCCTAAGTTCTGATTGCTACATCGTGCCTTCTGACTGTTGCATTAAACTTTCTGATTGTTGCATCCAAGTTCTGATTGCTACATCGTGCCTTCTGATTGTTGCATCCAAGTTCTGATTGCTACATCGTACCTTCTGATTGTTGCATCCAAGTTCTGATTGCTACATCGTGCCTTCTGATTGTTGCATCCAAGTTCTGATTGCTACATCGTGCCTTCTGATTGTTGCATTATATCTTCTGTCTGTTATATCCTAAGTTCTGATCAATACATTATTCCCTCTGAATGTTGCATCAGATCTGATTGTTGCATCCGACCTTCTGATTGTTGTAATTTACGTTCTCATTGGTGTTTGATACTTTCTAATTGGTGCACCCTACGTTCTGACTGGTGCACCCAACGTTCCGACTGGTGCACCCTACGTTCCGAATGGTGCACCCTACGTTCCAGTTGGTGCACTCTACGTTCTGACTGGTGCACCCAACGTTCCGACTGGTGCACCCTACGTTCCAGTTGGTGCACTCTACGTTCTGACTGGTGCACCCAACGTTCCGACTAGAGAACCCTACGTTCCGACTGGTTCACCCTACGTTCCGACTGGTGCACCCTACGTTCCAGTTGGTGCACTCTACGTTCCGACTGGTTCACCCTACGTTCCGACTGGTGCACCATACGTTCACTAAAAACATGTGTTCACAGGGATAACTCAAGAAAAAAATCAGTAACTAGGACATCGTTTATTGCGTACCTTTGATATTCCGCATATCCGCATACCAAATAAATGCATAACGTGAACACGGAGAAAGACACGTAAGTACATGCAAGTACGTGCACGTACATACAGAGACTAGGTAGCGGTACGTACATGCAAGTACGTGCACGTACATACAGAGACAAGGCAGGGGTACGTACAAGGGTCTTCAAGGCCAGACGGGGAACTCGGAGACGGTCAATGTTTAATATGGAAGAAATCAATACAACATTGTCCCCCCATCACTGCTCTGTGCCTGGCTTCTATCTCTCTCTCTCTCCCTCTCTCTCTCTCTCTCTCTCTCTTTCTCTCTCTCTTTATCTCTTTCTCTCTCTCTATCTCTCTCTCTCTTCATCTCTTTCTCTCTCTCTCTCTCTCTCTCTCTCTCTCTCTCTCTCTCTCTCTCTCTCTCTCTCTCTCTCTCTCTCTCTCTCTCTCTCTCTCTCTCTCTCTCTCTCTCTCTCTCTCTCTCTCTCTCTCTCTCTCTCTCTCTCTCTCTCTTTATCTCTTTCTATCTTTCTATCTCTCTCTCTCTTCATCTCTTTCTCTCTTTATCTCTCTATCTCTATTTATCTATATATATATATATATATATATATATATTTATGTTTATATATTTATATATATATATTTATATATATATATATTTTTATATATATTTATATTTTATTTTTATTTTATTATCACACCGGCCGATTCCCACCAAGGCAGGGTGGCCCGAAAAAGAAAAACTTTCACCATCATTCACTCCATCACTGTCTTGCCAGAAGGGTGCTTTACACTACAGTTTTTAAACTGCAACATTAACACCCCTCCTTCAGAGTGCAGGCACTGTACTTCCCATCTCCAGGACTCAAGTCCGGCCTGCCGGTTTCCCTGAATCCCTTCATAAATGTTACTTTGCTCACACTCCAACAGCACGTCAAGTATTAAAAACCATTTGTCTCCATTCACTCCTATCAAACACGCTCACGCATGCCTGCTGGAAGTCCAAGCCCCTCGCACACAAAACCTCCTTTACCCCCTCCCTCCAACCCTTCCTAGGCCGACCCCTACCCCGCCTTCCTTCCACTACAGACTGATACACTCTTGAAGTCATTCTGTTTCGCTCCATTCTCTCTACATGTCCGAACCACCTCAACAACCCTTCCTCAGCCCTCTGGACAACAGTTTTGGTAATCCCGCACCTCCTCCTAACTTCCAAACTACGAATTCTCTGCATTATATTCACACCACACATTGCCCTCAGACATGACATCTCCACTGCCTCCAGCCTTCTCCTCGCTGCAACATTCATCACCCACGCTTCACACCCATATAAGAGCGTTGGTAAAACTATACTCTCATACATTCCCCTCTTTGCCTCCAAGGACAAAGTTCTTTGTCTCCACAGACTCCTAAGTGCACCACTCACTCTTTTTCCCTCATCAATTCTATGATTCACCTCATCTTTCATAGACCCATCCGCTGACACGTCCACTCCCAAATATCTGAATACGTTCACCTCCTCCATACTCTCTCCCTCCAATCTGATATTCAATCTTTCATCACCTAATCTTTTTGTTATCCTCATAACCTTACTCTTTCCTGTATTCACCTTTAATTTTCTTCTTTTGCACACCCTACCAAATTCATCCACCAATCTCTGCAACTTCTCTTCAGAATCTCCCAAGAGCACAGTGTCATCAGCAAAGAGCAGCTGTGACAACTCCCACTTTGTGTGTGATTCTTTATCTTTTAACTCCACGCCTCTTGCCAAGACCCTCGCATTTACTTCTCTTACAACCCCATCTATAAATATATTAAACAACCACGGTGACATCACACATCCTTGTCTAAGGCCTACTTTTACTGGGAAAAAATTTCCCTCTTTCCTACATACTCTAACTTGAGCCTCACTATCCTCGTAAAAACTCTTCACTGCTTTCAGTAACCTACCTCCTACACCATACACTTGCAACATCTGCCACATTGCCCCCCTATCCACCCTGTCATACGCCTTTTCCAAATCCATAAATGCCACAAAGACCTCTTTAGCCTTATCTAAATACTGTTCACTTATATGTTTCACTGTAAACACCTGGTCCACACACCCCCTACCTTTCCTAAAGCCTCCTTGTTCATCTGCTATCCTATTCTCCGTCTTACTCTTAATTCTTTCAATTATAACTCTACCATACACTTTACCAGGTACACTCAACAGACTTATCCCCCTATAATTTTTGCACTCTCTTTTATCCCCTTTGCCTTTATACAAAGGAACTATGCATGCTCTCTGCCAATCCCTAGGTACCTTACCCTCTTCCATACATTTATTAAATAATTGCACCAACCACTCCAAAACTATATCCCCACCTGCTTTTAACATTTCTATCTTTATCCCATCAATCCCGGCTGCCTTACCCCCTTTCATTTTACCTACTGCCTCACGAACTTCCCCCACACTCACAACTGGCTCTTCCTCACTCCTACAAGATGTTATTCCTCCTTGCCCTATACACGAAATCACAGCTTCCCTATCTTCATCAACATTTAACAATTCCTCAAAATATTCCTTCCATCTTCCCAATACCTCTAACTCTCCATTTAATAACTCTCCTCTCCTATTTTTAACTGACAAATCCATTTGTTCTCTAGGCTTTCTTAACTTGTTAATCTCACTCCAAAACTTTTTCTTATTTTCAACAAAATTTGTTGATAACATCTCACCCACTCTCTCATTTGCTCTCTTTTTACATTGCTTCACCACTCTCTTAACTTCTCTCTTTTTCTCCATATACTCTTCCCTCCTTGCATCACTTCTACTTTGTAAAAACTTCTCATATGCTAACTTTTTCTCCCTTACTACTCTCTTTACATCATCATTCCACCAATCGCTCCTCTTCCCTCCTGCACCCACTTTCCTGTAACCACAAACTTCTGCTGAACACTCTAACACTACATTTTTAAACCTACCCCATACCTCTTCGACCCCATTGCCTATGCTCTCATTAGCCCATCTATCCTCCAATAGCTGTTTATATCTTACCCTAACTGCCTCCTCTTTTAGTTTATAAACCTTCACCTCTCTCTTCCCTGATGCTTCTATTCTCCTTGTATCCCATCTACCTTTTACTCTCAGTATAGCTACAACTAGAAAGTGATCTGATATATCTGTGGCCCCTCTATAAACATGTACATCCTGAAGTCTACTCAACAGTCTTTTATCTACCAATACATAATCCAACAAACTACTGTCATTTCGCCCTACATCATATCGTGTATACTTATTTATCCTCTTTTTCTTAAAATATGTATTACCTATAACTAAACCCCTTTCTATACAAAGTTCAATCAAAGGGCTCCCATTATCATTTACACCTGGCACCCCAAACTTACCTACCACACCCTCTCTAAAAGTTTCTCCTACTTTAGCATTCAAGTCCCCTACCACAATTACTCTCTCACTTGGTTCAAAGGCTCCTATACATTCACTTAACATCTCCCAAAATCTCTCTCTCTCCTCTGCATTCCTCTCTTCTCCAGGTGCATACACGCTTATTATGACCCACTTCTCGCATCCAACCTTTACTTTAATCCACATAATTCTTGAATTTACACATTCATATTCTCTTTTCTCCTTCCATAACTGATCATTTAACATTACTGCTACCCCCTTCCTTTGCTCTAACTCTCTCAGATACTCCAGATTTAATCCCATTTATTTCCCCCCACTGAAACTCTCCTACCCCCTTCAGCTTTGTTTCGCTTAGGGCCAGGACATCCAACTTCTTTTTCATTCATAACATCAGCAATCATCTGTTTCTTGTCATCCGCACTACATCCACGCATATATATATATATATATTTTTTTTTATCACACTGGCCGATTCCCACCAAGGCAGGGTGGCCCGAAAAAGAAAAACTTTCACCATCATTCACTCCATCACTGTCTTGCCAGAAGGGTGCTTTACACTACAGTTTTTAAACTGCAACATTAACACCCCTCCTTCAGAGTGCAGGCACTGTACTTCCCATCTCCAGGACTCAAGTCCGGCCTGCCGGTTTCCCTGAATCCCTTCATAAATGTTACTTTGCT
>NC_091295.1:66530497-66555497 GCF_038502225.1 Cherax quadricarinatus | reverse complement strand
TTATATATATTTATATATATATATATATATATATATATATATATATATATATATATATATATATATATATATATATATATATATATATATATATATATATATATATATATATATATTTATATATATATATATATATATATATATATATATATATATATATATATATATATATATATATATATATATATGTGTGTGTGTGTGTGTATATATATATATATACATATATATATATATATATATATATATATATATATATATATATATATATATATATATATATATATATATATATATATATATATATATATATATATATATATATATATATATATATATATATATATATATATATATATATATATATATATATATATATATATATATATATATATATATATATATATATATATATATATATATATATATATATATATATAACGATCAGCAGCAGCCAGTACAACAAGGACAACAAAAGCACTTTTCTTGCAAGCGAGAGAATGAAGGAGAAAGGGAGCATAGTGAGGGAGAACAGTGAGGGAGAATAGTGAGGGAGAACAGTGAGGGAGAACACTGAGAGGGAATAGTGAAGAAGATAGATTGTGAATAGTGAAAAAGATAGAGAATGGATAATGAGGGAGAACAATGAAGTAGGAGATATTGGGAGAATAGTGAGGGAGAAGACTGAGAGAGGACAGTGAAAGTGAAGACTGAGGTAGGACAGTGAGGGAGAAGACTGAGGTTGGACAGCGAGGGAGAAGACTGAGGTTGGACAGTGAGGTAGAAGACTGAGGTTGGACAGTGAGGGAGAAGACTGAGAGAAGTCAATGAGGGAGAAGACTGAGGTAGGACAGTGAAGGAGAAGACTGAGGTAGGACAGTGAGGGAGAAGACTGAGAGAAGACAATGAGGGAGAAGACCGAGGTAGGACAGTGAAGGTGAAGACTGAGGTAGGACAGTGAGGGAGAAGACTGAGAGAAGACAATGAGGGAGAAGACTGAGGTAGGACAGTGAAGGAGAAGACTGAGGTTGGACAGTGAGGGAGAAGACTGAGAAAAGACAATGAGGGAGAAGACTGAGGTAGGACAGTGAAGAAGAAGACTGAGGTAGGACAGTGAGGGAGAAGATTGAGAGAGGACAATGAGGGAGAAGACTGAGGTAGGACAGTGAAGGTGAAGACTGAGGTAGGACAGTGAGGGAGAAGACTGAGAGAAGACAATGAGGGAGAAGACCGAGGTAGGACAGTGAAGGTGAAGACTGAGGTAGGACAGTGAGGGAGAAGACAATGAGGAAGACTGAGAATAGACAGTGAAGGAAGAGCTGAGGTTGGACAGTGAGGAGAGAAGCTGAGAAAGAGACAATGAGGAGAAGACTGAGGTAGGACAGTGAAGGAGAACTGAGGAGGTAGGACAGTGAGGGAGAAGATTGAGAGAGGACAATGAGGGAGAAGACTGAGGTAGGACAGTGAAGGTGAAGACTGAGGTAGGACAGTGAGGGAGAAGATTGAGAGAGGACAATGAGGGAGAAGACTGAGGTAGGACAGTGAAGGTGAAGACTGAGGTAGGACAGTGAGGGAGAAGATTGAGAGAGGACAATGAGGGAGAAGAGGGTGGGAGGTAGGACAGTGAAGGTGAAGACTGAGGTAGGACAGTGAGGGAGAAGATTGAGAGAGGACAATGAGGGAGAAGACTGAGGTAGGACAGTGAAGGTGAAGACTGAGGTAGGACAGTGAGGGAGAAGACTGGGGTAGGACAGTGAAGATGAAGACTGAGGTAGGACAGTGAGGGTGAAGACTGAGGTAGGACAATGAAGGAGAAGACTGAGGTAGGACAGTGAGGGAGATGACTGAGAAAAGACAATGAGGGAGAAGACTGAGGTAGGACAGTGAAGGTGAAGACTGAGGTAGGACAGTGAGGGAGAAGACTGAGGTAGGACAGTGAAGGTGAAGACTGAGGTAGACTTGTGAAGGTGAAGACTGAGGTAGGACAGTGAGGGGGAAGACTGAGGTAGGACAGTGAAGGTGAAGACTGAGGTAGGACAGTGAGGGGGAAGACTGAGGTAGGACAGTGAAGGTGAAGACTGAGGTAGGACAGTGAGGGAGAAGACTGAGGTAGGACAGTGAAGGTGAAGACTGAGGTAGGACAGTGAAGGTGAAGACTGAGGTAGGACAGTGAGGGGGAAGACTGAGGTAGGACAGTGAAGGTGAAGACTGATGTAGGACAGTGAGGGAGAAGACTGAGGGAGGGCAATGAGGGAGAAGGCTGAGGTAGGACAGTGAGGGAAAAGACTGAGGGAAGAGAGTGAGGGAGAAGATTGAGGGAGGATAGTGAGGGAGAAGACTGAGGTAGGTCAGTGAGGGAGAAGACTGAGGTAAAACAGTGAGGGAGAAGACTGAGGTAGGGCAGTGAGGGAGAAGACTGAGGTAAAACAGTGAGGGAGAAGATTAAGGGAGCATAATGAGGGAGAAGACTGAGGGAGGACAGTGAAGGAGATGAATGATAGAGGAGAGTGATGAAGAAAATTAAGAAGAGTGAGGGAGTAAGGGAAAAAATGATGGAGGAAAATGAGGTAGAATACTGAGGAAGAAGAGTGAGGAAAAAAGAAGAGGATGAGAGATAAGAGTGAAGGAGAATAATGAGGGATAAGAGTGATGGAGAATAATGAGAGAGAAAAGTGAAGGAGAATAATGAGGGAGAAGAGTGGAGGAGAATAATGAAGGAGAAGAGTGAAGGAGAATACTGATGGAGAAGAGTGAAGGAGAAAAATGAGGGAGAAGAGTGAAGGAGAATACTGATGGAGAAGAGTGAAGGAGAATAATGAGGGAGAAGAGTGAAGGAGAATAATGAGGGAGAAGAGTGAAGGAGAATACTGATGGAGAAGAGTGAAGGAGAATAATGAGGGAGAAGAGTGAAGGAGAATACTGATGGAGAAGAGTGAAGGAGAATAATGAGGGAGAATAGTGAAGGAGAATACTGATGGAGAAGAGTGAAGGAGAATAATGAGTGAGAAGAGTGAAGGAGAATAATGAGGGAGAAGAGTGAAGGAGAATAATTAGAGAGAAGAGTGAAGGAGAATAATTAGGGAGAAGTGTGAAGGAGAATAATGAGGGAGAAGAGTGAAGGAGAATAATGAGGGAGAAGAGTGAGAGAAGAAAGTGAGAATGGAAGGAAGCATAGTGAGAGAGGATAGTGAGGGAGGATAGTGAGAGGGAGAGTAAGGGAAGAAAGTGAAGAAGAGGTTGGGAGAAGACTGAGGAAAAAATATGAATGAGGGAAGTGAGGGAGGTGACGGGAAGAGTGAGGGAGAAAAGTGAAGGAGAAAGTAAGGGATAAGAGTGAGGGAGAAGAGTTAAGGAGCAGAGTGAAGGAAAAAGTGAGGGAGAAGATTTAAAGAGAAGAGTGAGGGAGAAGAATGAGGGAGAAGAGTGAGGGAGTAGAGTGAGAGGAATGATTCGAAAATAAGGTGAAGAAAGGAAAGAAATATGAATAATGGAGGGAAGAGAGAGAGAGAGAGAGAGAGAGAGAGAGAGAGAGAGAGAGAGAGAGAGAGAGAGTAATAAAGTGTCAGTGAATGTGAGAGGAAGAAAGGCTAAAAGTCGTAATGAGTAAGGATTGTCAGAAAAACAAAGTCTGAAAACGGAGAACTGAGGCAGACGTAAAGAAAAGAAAGTCTAAGAATAAGGAATAAGGAATAACAGGAAGGCTGAAAGACAACGAGCTACACTGCAAAGTCTGATCCTCACAGATAAGACTGACAAACGCAAAGTAGTCACAGTAGTCACAGTAGTCACAGTAGCCACAGTAGTCACAGTAGTCACAGTAGTCATGGTAGTCACAGCAGTCACGGTAGTCACAGCAGTCACAAACAAAAAATCGATTTGGTGTTTTTGTCACACAAGGGAAACACAAAGTCTGACTAGACTAGTTTTAAGACTTCAGGCAACACACACGGGGCGGAAGTAACGGATGAGAGAGACAGAGAGACAGAGATAGACAGAATTAAGCAAAGTATGAAAGGCACTTGCATGTTTTACGACGGATGAAAAAAAAACACCGAAAACACGCATACAGACAAACACAAGCACGAAAGACAGAGACCGAGGCAGAGGTGACGAGAAAGACTGAGAACTTAGACTTGTAAGGAATGGAACAGTCACAAAGACTGAGGATTTAGACTTGTAAGGAATGGAACAGTCACAAAGACTGAGGATTTAGACTTGTAAGGAATGGAATAGTCACAAAGACTGAGGATTTAGACTTGTAAGGAATGGAACAGTCACAAAGACTGAGGATTTAGACTTGTAAGGAATGGGACAGTCACAAAGACTGAGGATTTAGACTTGTAAGGAATGGAACAGTCACAAAGACTGAGGATTTAGACTTGTAAGGAATGGAACAGTCACAAAGACTGAGGATTTAGACTTGTAAGGAATGGAACAGTCACAAAGACTGAGGATTTAGACTTGTAAGGAATGGAACAGTCACAAAGACTGAGGATTTAGACTTGTAAGGAATGGGACAGTCACAAAGACTGAGGATTTAGACTTGTAAGGAATGGAACAGTCACAAAGA
The DNA here is from genome assembly GCF_038502225.1 of Cherax quadricarinatus. Classification (NCBI taxonomy): domain Eukaryota; kingdom Metazoa; phylum Arthropoda; class Malacostraca; order Decapoda; family Parastacidae; genus Cherax; species Cherax quadricarinatus. The sequence continues at coordinate 66,550,930 of NC_091295.1, read as the reverse complement.
CTGAGGATTTAGACTTGTAAGGAATGGAACAGTCACAAAGACTGAGGATTTAGACTAGTAAGGAATGGAACAGTCACAAAGACTGAGGATTTAGACTTGTAAGAATGGAACAGTCACAAAGACTGAGGATTTAGACTTGTAAGGAAATGGAACAGTCACAAAGACTGAGGATTTAGACTTGTAATGGTAACAGTCACAAAGACTGAGGATTTAGACTTGTAAGGAATGGAACAGTCACAAAGACTGAGGATTTAGACTTGTAAGGAATGGAACAGTCACAAAGACTGAGGATTTAGACTTGTAAGGAATGGAACAGTCACAAAGACTGAGGATTTAGACTTGTAAGGAATGGAACAGTCACAAAGACTGAGGATTTAGACTTGTAAGGAATGGAACAGTCACAAAGACTGAGGATTTAGACTTGTAAGGAATGGAACAGTCACAAAAGCTGAGGACTTGAAAGGTAAAGTCAGAAATTGACATTAACAAATCTAGGAGTGAAGAGGTAGAAAGGAGAGAGAAAGAGAGAGAGAGAGAGAGAGAGAGAGAGAGAGGGGAGAAGAGAGCAATAAAGGAAAAATAGAGAACAAGGGAAGAGATCTTAAGAAGTAACGAGAAAAAAAATAAGAAATTTTGTAAGCGGTCTCACTTACCAGAACTTCTTGAAGAGGCGGCGTCTCTTGTTTTTTAAATGTTCCTGTGGTATTATAATTAATTTTTGTTGGTAATTTTGAGGTGTTTGTACTGGAACAATAATCTTGTGCGTTCGCGTCAAAGGTCTGTTTTAGCACAAACTCGGATTTATGAAAATCCTTAAGAACGCTGGTGGTATCGTGAGGCACTGTAACCGTGTGTGGGAGTGTGGGTCAGCCTGAGAGATGGGGAGGCTGCCGGTGGTTAGGGGATAAACTGGAGGCTTGGTAAGTAGGTGGGAAGGTAGGTGCTTAGGTAAGTCGTGGGTCGGTAAGTGGGAAGGTAGGTAGGTTGGTGGACTGGTTGTTAGGTTGAGCCGGTAGCAATCATGCTTCCAGATTGTTGAATTTACTGTATCCTAAGAAGTGGAGTTTAGTGGTTGAGGAAGTGGTGGTTCGTGATGGTGGTGGTTATGGTTGTAGTGGTGGTGGTGGTGGTGATGGTGGTGGTGATGATGTTGGGTGTGGCAGCAGCAGCTGCAGCAGCAGCAGCAGCAGCAGCAGCAGCAGCAGCGACATTGCAGAAGCAGAGAATGATGTTATAGTGGTTAGTCTTCCAGCATCTCTCTCTCACTTTGTCTTCTTCTCACTCTAAGAGAACCATGTTTCTCAAGCCGTGGCAGAGACCCAAGGTGGCCGGGAGTGAGACTGGAGACTGTGTGAGTGAGAGAGAGAGAGAGAGAGAGAGAGAGATAGTCTCCATTCTGAAGTCTTCGACGGAGGCGCTGCCGGCGACGGTGTACAGAGATGAAGGATGCCATGATGCCTGGTCGGATGCTGCTGGAAACTGATCTTGCACGTAGCGCAGATGCTACTGTTGCTGTGGGTAGCGCCGCAACTGTAGCACACCTCCTCTTCCTCTTCCTCTTCCTCGTGCTGTACCTCCTTCAGCTCCCTCGGTGCCTCCTGTCTCTTCCCACATCGCCCTGAAAATGACGAAGTATTGAGGGCAGGGAGAGAGAGAGAGGGAGAGAGAGAGAGAGAGGCAGGTGTAGGCAGGAGGGAAGCGAGACCGTCCAGCTACTGAGGGATTCCAACCGGGTCTGTAGTGAGGGTCCCTTCCTCCCTCTCCCTCCCCTCAGCATCCAAGCATCTCCCCTCACGCAGACGCACATCTCGTCTGCACCAACCCCCCCACCACCCCTCTTTTTCCCCCCTCTCCCTGACACCCCCACTCCTACTCTCACTCTCTTTCTCTCTCTCTCTCTCTCTTTCTCTCTCTCTCTCTCTCTCTCTCTCTCTCTCTCTCTCTCTCTCTCTCTCTCTCTCTCTCTCTCTCTCTCTCTCTCTCTCTCTCTCTCTCTTCCTGTGAGCCTGCCTCCTCCGCCCTCCCCTCCTCTCGTATCCCCTCTCTTTTAACAGCATCTGCCTCCCCCACCCCTGCCTCCCCTCGGCACTTCCACCCTCCCCATTTCATTCCCCTGCCTCACCCCTCTAACTCAACCTCCCCCTTCTACTCTCCTTTCCTCTTCTCGTTTGTCTCCCCCCCTCCTTTCACTACCATTCCCCTCTCTCACACACACACACACACACACACACACACACACACACACACACACACACACACACACAACACTCACTCTCTCTCTCTCTCTCTCTCTCTCTCTCTCTCTCTCTCTCTCTCTCTCTCTCTCTCTCTCTCACCCCTCCCCTCACCCCTTACCCTTCGCCTGGTTGTCATGGCTACCTCCCCTCTCCAGAGCCCAAGCAATTTTGATTGTTGATTTGCAGTGATGGTGAGTAGTGTTGCAAACAGGACGGGACGGTACGGGACGGGACGGGACGGGACGGGACTAGACGGGGCAGGACGGGACGGGACGGAACGGAACGCGACGGGACGGGACAGGACGGGACGGGACGGGACGAGACGAGACGGGACGGGGCGAGACAGGATGCGACAGGACTGAACTGGACAGGGCGGGACGAGACGGGACAGGACAGGACGGGACAGGGAGGGACGAGACGGGACAGGACGGGACAGGACGGACTGGAGGGGACATGGCTGGACGGCTCTCTTACTCTCCCTATTTCCCTGCTCTCTTACTCTCCCTATTTCCCTGCTCTCTTTCTCTCCCTATTCCCCTCTTCTCTTATTCTCCATACTTCCTTGCTCTCTTACTCTCCCTATTTCCATTCTCTCTTAATCTCCCTATTTCCCTGCTTTCTTAATTTCCTTATTTACATTCTCTCTCATTCTGCCAATTTGTCTGTTCTCTCTCACTCATTATTTCTCAATAAAACATCAGTGACTAAATTGGTCAGTCTCTACTTCCTTATTTTAAAAAATATTTCCCTCTCACTATTTATCCTTTTATTCCAGCACTGTAGTGACACTGTAGTGACACTGTAGTGACACTGTAGTGACACTGTAGTGACACTGTAGTGACACTGTAGTGACACTGTAGTGGTCTGTAATAGCACCGTAATTGTCTGTAATAGCACAGTAGTGGCTTGCAATAGCACTGTAGTTGTTTGTAATAGCACTGTAGTGGTCTGTAATAGCACTGTAGTTGTCTGTAATAGCACTGTAGTTGTCTGTAATAGCACTGTAGTGGTCTGTAATAGCACTGTAGTTGTCTGTAATAGCACTGTAGTGGTCTGTAATAGCACTGTAGTTGTCTGTAATAACAATGTAGTTGTTTGTAGTGTCACTGTAGTGGATTACTGCATTGTAATGAACTAATAGCACTCCAGTAGCACTTCAGTGGACTATTAGTACTGTAATAGTATTATAGTGGACTAGTAGCACTGTAGTAGCACTGTAGTGGACTAGTAGCACTGTAGTGGATCAGTAGTACTGTAGTAGCACTGTAGTGGTCTGTAGTAGCACTGTAGTGGACCAATAGCACTGTAGTAAGACTAGTAGGACTAATAACACTGTGGTAGCACTGTAGAAGACCAATAGTACTGCAGTACACTGTACTGATTTGAAGTAGCACTGTTGTGGTCTGTAGTAGCACTGTAGTGGACTACTAGTGCTGTAGTAACATTGTAGTGAACTAGTAGCACTGTAGGGGACTATTAGTACCGTAGTAGCACTGTAGTGGACTATTAGTACTGTAGTAGCACTGTAGTGGACTAGCAGTACTGTAATAGCACTGTAGTGAACTAGTAGCTGTAGTGGACCATTATTACTGTAGTAGCACTGTAGTGGACTAGTAGCACTGTAGTGGGCCATTATTACTGAAGTAGCACTGTAGTGGACTATTAGTACTGTAGTAGCACTGTAGTGAACTAGTAGCACTGCAGTAACACTGTAGTGGACTAGTAGCACTGTAATGCAATAGTTTCACTGTAATTGTCTGTAGAGTCACTCTGATAGCACTAGAGTTGTTTGTAATAGCACTGTAGTTTGCTAGTAGCACTGTACTAGCACTGTAGCGGTCTGTAGCAACACTGTAGTGGACTAGTAGCACGTTAATAGCACTCTACAACGACTCTGGTTGTCTGTACTAGCACTGTAGTAGCACTGTAGTAGCACTGCACTAGCACTGTACTTGCACTGTGCACTGTAGCAACACTGTACTAGCACTGTACTTGCACTGTAGCAACACTGCACTAGCACTGAACTTTCACTGTAGCAACACGATACTAGCACTGTACTTGCATTGTAGAAACACTGTACTAGCGCTGCACTAGAACTGTACTTACACTGTAGCAACACTGTACTAACACTGTACTAGCAATGCACTAGCACTGTACTAGCACTGTACTAGCATTGCACCAGCACTGTACTAGCACTGCACTAGCACTGTATTTGCACTGTAGTAACACTGTACTAGCACTGTACTAGCACTGCACTAACACTGTACTTGCACTATAACAACACTGCACTAGCACTGTACTTTCACTGTAACAACGCTGTACTAGCACTGTACTAACATTGAACTTTCACTGTAGCAACACTGTGCTAGAACTGCACTAGCACTGTACTTTCACTGTAGCAACACTGTACTAGCACTGCACTAGCACTGTACTTGCACTGTAGCAACACTGTACTAGCACTGCACTAGCACTGTACTTGCACTGTAGCAACACTGTACTAGCACTGCACTAGCACTGTACTTGCACTGTAGCAACACTGTACTAGCACTGCATTAGCACTGTACTTGCACTGTAGCAACACTGTACTAGCACTGTACTAGCACTTTACTTGCACTGTAGCAACACTGTACTAGCACTGTTCTTGCACTGTAGCAACACTGTACTAGCACTGCACTAGCACTGTACTTTCACTGTAGCAACACTGTACTAGCACTGTACTAGCACTGTACTTTCACTGTAGCAACACTGTACTAGCACTGCACTAGCACTGTACTTTCACTGTAGCAACACTGTACTAGCACTGCACTAGCACTGTACTTTCACTGTAGCAACACTGTACTAGCACTGCACTAGCACTGTACTTTCACTGTAGCAACACTGTACTAGCACTGTACTAGCACTGCACTAGCACTGTACTAGCACTGCACTAGCACTGTACTAGCACTGTACTAGCACTGTACTAGCACTGCACTAGCACTGTACTAGCACTGCACTAGCACTGTACTTTCACTTTTATGCTTCATTCCACGTATCTCTACTTCCTTCTTTATTTGCATTTCCTTCTCACTTCTTTATTTATTTCCATTTTCCTTTCCTTTATTTCCTCTTCTTCCTTCTTTATTATGAGATCTGTGTTTACTTCTTTCTAGATGGAGAATCCTTTCCTCCTTTCTGTCTCCCTCCTTCCTTCACTTTGCCTCTCTACTACTTTCTTCATTCCTCTTCTCCCTCATTACACTCTCTCCCACTTTCTTCACCCCTCTTCTCCCTCATTACACTCTCTCCCACTTTCTTTACCCCTCTTCTACCTCATTACACTCTCTCCCACTTTCTTCACCCCTCTTCTCCCTCACTACACTCTCTCCCACTTTCTTTACCCCTCTTCTCCCTCATTACACTCTCTCCCACTTTCTTTACCCCTCTTCTACCTCATTACACTCTCTCCCACTTTCTTTACCCCTCTTCTCCCTCATTACACTCTCTCCCACTTTATTTACCCTTCTTCTCCCTCATTACACTCTCTCCCACTTTCTTTACTCATCTTCTCCCTCATTACACTCTCTCCCACTTTCTTTACCCCTCTTCTCCCTCATTACACTCTCTCCCACTTTCTTTACCCCTCTTCTCCCTCATTACACTCTCTCCCACTTTATTTACCCTTCTTCTCCCTCATTACACTCTCTCCCACTTTCTTTACTCATCTTCTCCCTCATTACACTCTCTCCCACTTTCTTCACCCCTCTTCTCCCTCATTACACTCTCTCCCACTTTCTTTACCAGTCTTCTCCCTCATTACACTCTCTCCCACTTTCTTCACCCCTCTTCTCCCTCATTACACTCTCTCCCACTTTCTTTTCCCCTCTTCTCCCTCATTACACTCTCTCCCACTTTCTTCACCCTTCTTCTCCCTCATTACACTCTCTCCCACTTTCTTCACCCCTCTTCTCCCTCATTACACTCTCTCCCACTTTCTTTACCCGTCTTCTCCCTCATTACATTCTCTCCCACTTTCTTTACCCATCTTCTCCTTCATTACACTCTCTCCCACTTTCTTCACCCCTCTTCTCCCTCATTACACTCTCTCCCACTTTCTTCACCCCTCTTCTCCCTCATTACACTCTCTCCTGCTTTCTTTATCCCTCTTCTCTCTCATTACACTCTCTCCCACTTTCTTTACCCCTCTTCTCCTTCATTACACTCTCTCCCACTTTCTTCACCCCTCTTCTCCCTCATTACACTCTCTCCCACTTTCTTTTCCCCTCTTCTCCCTCATTACACTCTGTCCCACTTTCTTCACCCTTCTTCTCCCTCATTACACTCTCTCCCACTTTCTTCACCCCTCTTCTCCCTCGTTACACTCTCTCCCACTTTCTTTACCCCTCTTCTCCCTTATTACACTCTCTCCCACTTTGTTTACCTCTCTTCTCCCTCATTACACTCTCTCCCACTTTCTTCACCCCTCTTCTCCCTCATTACACTCTCTCCCACTTTCTTCACCCCTCTTCTCCCTCATTACACTCTCTCCCACTTTCTTCACCCCTCTTCTCCCTCATTACACTCTCTTCCACTTTCTTCACCCCTCTTCTCCCTCATTACACTCTCTCCCACTTTCTTCACCCCTCTTCTCCCTCATTACACTCTCTCCCACTTTCTTCATCCCTCTTCTCCTTCATTACACTCTCTCCCACTTTCTTCACCCCTCTTCTCCCTCATTACACTCTCTCCCACTTTCTTTTCCCCTCTTCTCCCTCATTACACTCTGTCCCACTTTATTTACCCTTCTTCTCCCTCATTACACTCTCTCCCACTTTCTTCACCCCTCTTCTTCCTCGTTACACTCTCTCCCACTTTCTTTACCCCTCTTCTCCCTTATTACACTCTCTCCCACTTTCTTTACCTCTCTTCTCCCTCATTACACTCTCTCCCACTTTCTTCACCCCTCTTCTCCCTCATTACACTCTCTCCCACTTTCTTCACCCCTCTTCTCCCTCATTACACTCTCTCCCACTTTCTTCACCCCTCTTCTCCCTCATTACACTCTCTTCCACTTTCTTCACCCCTCTTCTCCCTCATTACACTCTCTCCCACTTTCTTCACCCCTCTTCTCCCTCATTACACTTTCTCCCACTTTCTTCACCCCTCTTCTCCCTCATTACACTCCTTTCCTCTTTCTTTCATCTCTCACTTTATCAGCCCTTGTTTTGTTTCATGTCTCCCTCCCTTTCTAATTACCCATCTCACCTCTTTTCCTAGTTACCCATCTTCATCCATTCTTAGTTATTAGTTTTTTCTAGCTCCATACATTCTCTTCTATGCCTTCCTTCCTCTTGCCCTTCTTCCTTTTCCTCACTCACCCATTTCTCTTCCATCTGACCTCCTTCCCTTCCTTCGTCCGTCCTCCCATCCCACCCTCCTCCTCGCTCACACTGTTCTTCTCTCAGTCTACCTCCTTTCCTAGTTTCTTCCTTTTCCAACTCCTTACCTCCTTCCCTCCCTCCTTCCCTCCCTCCTTCCCTCCCTCCTTCCCACCCTCCTTCCCTCCCTCCTTCCCTCCCTCCTTCCCTCCCCTCCTTCCCTTACTCCTTCCCTCCTCCTTCCCTACTCCTTCCCTCCTCCTTCCCTTACTCCTCCTTCCTTCCTCCCTCCCTCCCTTCCCCTCCTTCCCCTCCCTCCTTCCTCCCTTCCTCCTTCCTTCCCTCCCTTCCTCCTTCCCCTCCCTCCTTCCCCTCCCTCCTTCCCCTCCTCCTTCCCCTCCCCTCCCCTCCTTCCCCTCCTCCCTCCCTCCTCCTCCCTTCCCTCCCTTCCCTCCCTCCTTCCCTCCCTCCTTCCCCTCCCTCCTTCCCTCCCTCCTTCCCAGGGCCACAGAGGAGGGTCCATCTGGACTTGCTTTGTCAGAACACTATTGTGAAGGAAAGGTATTGTGGCCAAGTTTTCCTCTACTAATGGCGAGTTCTTCAAGTGTGTGTGTGTGTGTGTGTGTGTGTGTGTGTGTGTGTGTGTGTGTGTGTGTGTGTGTGTGTGTGTGTGTGTGTGTGTGTGTGTGTGTGTGTGTGTGTGTGTGTGTGTGTGTGTGTGTGTGTGTGTGTGTGTGTGTGTGTGTGTGTGTGTGTGTGTGTGTGTGTGTGTGTGTGTGTGTGTGTGTGTGTGTGTGTGTGTTTGTGTGTGTGTGTGTGTGTGTGTGTGTGTGTGTGTGTGTGTGTGTGTGTGTGTGTGCGTTTGTCTGTCTGCCTGTCTGTCTGTCTTTACTAGCTTTCTGAGCCTTGTTTATTACACAGTCACGTCTCTCCTAGTTATCTTCTCTTCCAGCGTTGTTTAGTATAGTTCGTGTGTTCGTAGGTCATTCCTCTATCCTCGCGGACACGTATCGCTTTACTTCTCTAGTTTCTGCATATCTCTGCTGAGGTGAGGGCTCCACGCTGGTGCTTCGAACTCTCTGCTAGTTCTACCATGCATCGCATAAGAATCCCGAAGAACCCTTCGTTGAGGTACTTGAATGCCGTTTTGCTAGACACCAGCCAAGGTCTCAGGGTGTTGGTCCAGCCCTTGTATGTTCGTCATTGTGTTGGGTATGTAACTTTCGTCTCTAAGTTTGTATCTCATGTCTGGTCTGCTCTCTTTCACGACCTTCATAACCTTACACTTGACGGAGTCGAGGCTCAAGAAAAGATCGTTTGCCTCAACATTCTGTAGTTTTCCACTGACTTCTACACATAGAGGAATACGTAAAACTATCTCGTTTTGTTTGTCGTTTACATACATCAGGAAGTGTAGCAGTCCTAACGTAGAACTTTGTAGAATGCGTCTTCCTTTCCCTTTGTGGAACACTTGTTCCCTTCTCTTTGCGAAACACTTGTACTTTTCACTTTGTGGTGCACTTGTCCCTGTCAACTATCTCTCCGTCTCCATCACTCTCTGCTTCTTTCCTTATAAATATTCCTTGATTCACTGAAGTATTTTTACCAGTTTCGCTGTTCCATCTTGAGCACCAGTCTCTTATGGGGTTCAGAGTTAAATGTTTTTCCTACAGTTCAGAAATATGCACTCTGTCCATCACTGTCTCCAACATAACTCTCTCAGTACGTCGTAGATTTTTGGTAGGTTTGTGACACAAGATTTACCTTATCTAAACAAGTGATGATTATTGTTTATGACTCAGTATCTGTCTTGCTGCTGCACCACTCTCCTTTTCCTCTCATTTACCTTAGACAGTCAAGGATCTTTGTATTTTATTGTTGTTTTCTATTAATCTGGAAAGTGCCCTAGCGTGACTGACTTGTAAATTTAGGCCAATGGATCCTACTGTGCCTCTGTTGACTCTCAGGTGCCAAGGAGTTACACAGTCGGGTCCCACTGCTGGTGACGTGTCCAGCTAGGCACCAGCTTGTTGTCGTGATGCTATCCACTCTCTACTGATATTATTAATAAGGCACGTTTCGCCTAGACTATAGCCTTCATGAGTCGAATGCAGAAGCAGTGTAGAGGTAAAGATGAGACGATCAGTCCCTCAGCCTTGAGAAAACAGTTGTAAGATGGTCAATCCCTCAGCCTCGGGAAAAGTCCAGTAACGTAGTCTTCCTCTGTTCTTTGTTTTCCCCTCTAGTCTTGATTCCCTCCCCTGGGTGAAAGTTCTCTGAGGCACTACCTTAATCTCCTGCAGCTCTCTCTTTCACCCCACGTACTCTTCCTTCGTAAGTGCCATCACTTCCTCATTACTTTAACAGACAAGTGCTTCAGTTCATTCTCATCATTGTTGAATAGGATAATCATATACAATACCGACAGGTTGATAATAAGACACATGTGCAACATTAGGTATCTTTATTCCGAAACGTTTCACCTACACAGCAGGTTTCTTAAGTCGAGTACAGAGGCAGTAGAAGCAACAGAGATGTAAGGATGATGTAATCAGTCCATCATCCTTGAAGACGTAGTTTTGAGGTGGTCAGTCCCTCGGCCTAAAGAGTATAGTACAGTATAGAACAGTATACTCTAGAACATTGTTCCAGACTATAGAGCAATACTCTTCCCCAGGCTGAGGGACTGACCCCCCCCCCTAAAATTACATCTTCAGGGGTGATGTAAAAGGTGATGCAGTAGAGATGTAAAGATGATATCATCTTTACATCTCTACTGCTTCTGCTGCCTCTATACTCGACTGAAGAAGCCTACTGTGTAGGCGAAACCTTTCGGAATAAACACACATAAATTTTGCACAAAGTAAGCAAAGTAACATTTATGAAGGGGTTCAGGGAAACCGGCAGGCTGGACTTGAGTCCTGGAGATGGGAAGTACAGTGCCTGCACTCTGAAGGAGGGGTGTTAATGTTGCAGTTTAAAAACTGTAGTGTAAAGCCCCCTTCTGGCAAGACAGTGATGGAGTGAATGATGGTGAAAGTTTTTCTTTTTCGGGCCACCCTGCCTTGGTGGGAATCGGCCAGTGTGATAATAAAAAAATAAATTTTGCACAAGTGTCATATCTTGTTAATGTCAAGATGCTCTTGGAGTTTCAGTCAAGGAAGCTAAGTTCAGTAACACTCAACAAGTACACGCTCAACTTACTCTCTTAAGTGTCTCTAAAACATTTGAGTTCTGTAAATGTTGGTATCTCGTTGAGCTGGATAAGCACAGCAGTGGAACACTGTCATTGTTTCTGTGTTATTCTCCGGATGTCACTAGTTACATGTCCCGTCGTAACCAGCTGAGGATCCCGTCGTAACTAGCCAAATCTCCCGTCGTAAGTAGCCAAATCTCCCGTCGTAACTAGCCAAATCTCTGGTCGTAACTAGCTAAATCTCCCGTCGTAACTAGCCAAATCTCCAGTCACAACTAGCCAAATTTCCGGTTGTAACTAGCCAAATCTCCGGTCGTAACTAGCCAAATCTCCGGTCGTAACTAGCCAAATCTCCGGTCGTAACTAGCCAAATCGCCAGTCGTTTCGCTTTACCTCTTCTCTATTTTTTTTGTTGAATTCGTTGTGATAGTCTTACGACTTGTCGTGAATAATTAGTGTCGTGGAAGCTTACGAAATGTTTGTGTCGTCAATGGCGGTAGACGGGGGTAGACAGGTTAGACGACACTTTTTACGAGGGGAGGATAGAAGGGATGGGCATACGGATGGATAGGCAGACAGATAGGAATTTGGGTAGACAGGTGATAGACAGGCACACTGCTCATACACAAGTCTGTATTGTGCATGTTAGTATAACGGCAGGTATGTTTGAACCTATACAACGTCACTGTAACAGTGACGGCTGCATGTGGAGCACTGTAACAGTGACGGCCGCCTGCGGAGCACTGTAACAGTGACGTCCGCCTGTGATGGATCCTATCACTTGACTCTAACGTCCACTGTCACTGTCACTCTATCACTGTCACTCTATCACTGTCACTGTCACTTTTACTCTGTCACTGTCACTCTGTCACTGTCACTCTATCACTGTCACTCTATCACTGTCACTTTGTCACTGTTTCGCTGTCACTGTCACTCTGTCACTGTCACTCTGTAACTGTCACTCTGTCACTGTTACTCTGTCACTGTCACTCTGCCACTGTCACTCTGTCACTGTCACTGTCACTCTGTCACTGTCACTGTCACTCTGTCACTGTCACTCTGTCACTGCTACTCTGTCACTGTCACTCTGTCACTGTCACTGTCACTCTGTCACTGTCACTCTGTCACTGTCACTGTCACTGTCACTCCGTCACTGTCACTGTCACTGTCACTCTGTCACTGTCACTCTGTCACTGTTACTCTATCACTGTCACTCTGTCACTGTCACTCTGTCACTGTCACTCTGTCACTGTCACTCTGTCACTGTCACTCTGTCACTCCGTCACTGTCTGTCACTGTCACTTTGTCACTGTTACTCTGTCACTGTCACTCTGTCACTGTTACTTTGTCACTGTCACTGTCTGTCACTGTCACTCTGTCAATGTCACTGTCTGTCACTGTCACTGTATCACTGTCACTGTCACTGTGTCACTGTCACTGTCACTATCCTTCACTGGCCTGATCATTTCCATCATTCTATTTTTATCTTCCACGAGCTACGCCTCTTCTTCCTATTTCTTCTCATCCTCCTCCTATTCCTCCTCCTCTTCCTCCTCATGCTTCTCTTCCTCCTTTCCTATTCCATCTATTACATTTTCTCTTAAACTTTCTAATTTTTCCGCTCTTCTTCCTCTTTCTCCTCATCTTCCACCTTCTTTACACAAATAACCCGCACATAAAAGAGAGAAGCTTACGACGACGTTTCGGTCCGACTTGGACCATTTACAAAGTCGGACCGAAATGTCGCCGTAAGCTTCTCTCTTTTATGTGTGGTTATTTGTGTATCGTTCCAGTCACGGTATTGTGCCTTTTTTGTTATTCCATCTTCTTTCTAACTCTTCATTTTATCACTCCTACTTTTCCAACTCTTCCTCTTCCAAATCTCCTCTTTTCCTTCTCTACCTCCTCTTCCTCCTCTCGGTAATCATCTCTTTGTATGCGGTTCTTCCCCTCTTCGTTTAATTCCCCTCGAGAAAGAATCAGCGAAACGAAATTGATAATGAAACTATCCACGTCTCTCTCTCTCTCTCTCTCTCTCTCTCTCTCTCTCTCTCTCTCTCTCTCTCTCTCTCTCTCTCTCTCTCTCTCTCTCTCTCTCTCTCTCTCTCTCTCTCTCTCTCTCTCTCTCTCTCTCTCTCTCTCTCTCTCTCTCTCTCTCTCTCTCTCTCTCTCTCTCCCTCTTTCCCCTCTTTCTCCCCTATTCTTCCCTGCTTTCCATTTTTTTTTCCGTGTTTACATGTTTCCCCTTTGCCCTCTGATTCTCTCTCTGTCTTTCTCTCACTCTCTTCCCTCAGTTTATCATGTTTTCTCCCTCTACGGTACTTCCTGTCTCTGTTGTACCAACCTTACACTTCTACCGTATATATATATATATATATATATATATATATATATATATATATATATATATATATATATATATATATATATATTTATATATATATATATATATATATATATATATGGTAGAAGTGTAAGGTTGGTTTATCACTGCAACAGTCAGTCAGGGATATTACAATAGTTTGATTTTACAATAAGCACTACTGTGATAACTTCCCTCTCATCCTCTCCCTCTCCCTCTCCCTCTCCCTCTCCCTCTTCCTCTCCCTCGGAGGTATTTCATGGATGCTGCACACAATAATTACGGGAATCTCACACCATCTCCGGTACAGGAAGGACCGTAGTGAGAGAGGGAGGGAATCAGTGAGGGAGTGAGGAAGGGAGAAGGAGGGAGAGGGAGAGAGGAAGGGAGAGAAAAAACGTAGAGGAGACACAGGGTGTAAGAGTGGTGTTAGTGACACACACACACACACACACACACACACACACACACACACACATACACACACACACACACATACACACACACACACAGCTGCAGAACCTGTGGATTGAGAAGCAGTAGATGAGACGGGTGGATAGTGTGGTGGAGGTGTGGATCTATTAGACAGTTGAGGATGAAGATCTCTCTCTCTCGCTCTCTCTCTCTCTCTCTCTCTCTCTCTCTCTCTCTCTCTCTCTCTCTCTCTCTTACAAAGGAAATTTATATTTACTTAAAATTGGCTGCAATTTTTTGAGTCGGAGCTTCTAAGGTCAAGGTTTCAAAGATTGAGGTTTCAAAGATTGAGGCTTCAAAGATTAAGGCTTCAAAGATTAAGGCTTCAAAGATTAAGGCTTCAAAGATCAAGACTTCAAAAATCGAGGCTACAAAGATCAAGGCTTCAAAGTTCAATGTTTGAAAGATCGAGGCTTCAAAGATCACGGCTTCAAAGATCAAGGCTTCAAAGATCAAGGCTTCAAATATAGAGGCTTCAAATATCAATGTTTCAAAGGTCAAGGCTTCCAAACTGTGAAGCTTCAAAATACTACTCCAATTTTCCAAGGTTCCATGGCTCTCTTTGAGAGCTAGCCGAAGCTCTCAGCGCTCAAGCTCTGCTCTCAGGAGGCAATACATCTTCCTGATATATATATATATATCTGGCTTCAGTAAGCTTCACCGGGCTTTTCTCCTGGAGCTTAGCGGTCAGTTCCAGGCATCAGGAAGCTCTAATAAGATAGAGCTCATTTCTCCTGCCTTTTATTGTCATTATTTCAGGGATTATTATCGAGGAATTGAGGCCTTTATGCCAAAGCTTCCTGGAGCTTCGTGTCAAAGCTTCCTGGAGCTTCGTGTCAAAGCTTCCACGAGCTTCGTGTCAAAGCTTCCTGGAGCTTCGTGTCAAAGCTTCCTGGAGCTTCGTGTCAAAGCTTCCTGGAGCTTCGTGTCAAAACTTCCTGGAGCTTCGTGTCAAAGCTTCCTGGAGCTTCGTGTCAAAGCTTCCTGGAGCTTCTCACTCTGCTTATACCTTCTGCTTCTTAGAGCCTCTACTTCTTCTTCTTAAGGCTTCTGCCTCCTAGAGCTCTTGCCTCATAGAGCTTTTTACTCTTTCTCTCAACATCTGTGGAGTCTACCTGGAGTCTACCTGGAATCTACCTGGAGTCTACCTGGAGTCTGCCTGGAGTCTACCTGGAATCTACCTGGAGTCTACCTGGAATCTACCTAGAGTCTACCTGGAGTCTGCCTGGAGTCTACCTGGAGTCTACCTGGAGTCTACCTGGAATCTACCTGGAGTCTACCTGGAGTCTGCCTGGAGTCTACCTGGAGTCTACCTGGAGTCTACCTGGAGTCTACCTGGAATCTACCTGGAGTCTACCTGGAATCTACCTGGAGTCTACCTGGAGTCTGCCTGGAGTCTACCTGGAGTCTACCTGGAGTCTACCTGGAGTCTACCTGGAGTCTACCTGGAGTCTACCTTGAGTCTACCTGGAGTCTACCTGGAGTCTACCTGGAGTCTGCCTGGAATCTACCTGGAGTCTACCTGGAGTCTACCTGGAGTCTGCCTGGAGTCTACCTGGAGTCTACCTGGAGTCTACCTGGAGTCTACCTGGAGTCTGCCTGGAGTCTACCTGGAGTCTACCTGGAGTCTACCTGGAGTCTACCTGGAGTTTACCTGGAGTCTGTCTGGAGTCTACCTGGAGTTTACCTGGAGTCTGCCTGGAGTCTACCTGGAGTTTACCTGGAGTCTGCCTGGAGTCTACCTGGAGTTTACCTGGAGGGCATTCCGGGGTTCAACGGCCCCGCGGCTCGGTCCATGACCAGGCCTCTTGGTGGATCAGGGCCTGATCAACAAGGCTGTTACTGCTGGCCGCACGTAGTCCAACGTACGAACTTCAACCCGACTGATCTGGCACTGACATTGACTGATCTGTCTTGACACAGACTGACAGACTGTCAAACTGACAGACTGGCAGACTGACAGACTGACAGACTGACAGATTGGCAGACTGACAGGCTGACAGACTGACAGACTAATAGACTGACAGGCTGACAGGCTGACAGACTGACAGACTGACAGACTGACAGACTAACAGACTGACAGACTGACAGACTAACAGACTGACAGACTAACAGACTGACAGACTGACAGACTGACAGATTGACAGACTGACACACTAACAGACAGACAGACTGACAGACTGACAGACTGACAGACTGACAGACTAACAGACTGACAGACTGACAGACTAACAGACTGACAGACTAACAGACTGACAGACTGACAGACTGACAGACTGACAGACTAACAGACAGACAGACTGACAGACTGACAGACTGACAGACTGACAGACTAACAGACTGACGACTGACGACAACAGCCGACAGCAACAGACTGACAGACTCGACGCGCGACTGACAGACTAACAGACAGACTGACAGACTGACAGACTGACAGACTGACAGACTAACAGACTGACAGACTGACAGACTGACAGACTGACACACTAACAGACAGACAGACTGACAGACTGACAGACTGACAGACTGACACACTAACAGACTGACAGTCTGACAGACTGACAGACTGACAGACTGACACACTACACGACATAAGTTACATCACAGTGATGACTTTCGGCCAAATATTAAGGATAACTGTCGATATTACTGTTAATATTCTCCAGACATTACTAACTAGTCGAGGCGAGGACTGAACATTACCATCCAGGCGGGACTCAGCGGGTAATATTGCCAAGTATTACTTCTAATGAAGGAGTCAATTCAATTATCTTGCTAATTAATATTCATATCCTGATATTACTGTGCCAGAAATATCCAGTTATTCTCCAAAATATTAACTGGGGGAATTTATCAGGGTAATACGAGAGTATTACCCTGATATTGTAATATAACTATTACTAACAGTAACAGTCTTGGTTGTTAAAACTGCAGGATTTAAAACCACGCTAGGGGATTTACACCCACGCTAGAGGTTTCAAACCCATACTAGGGGATTTACACCCACGCTAGAGGTTTCAAACCCATACTAGGGGATTTACACCCACGCTAGAGGTTTCAAACCCATACTAGGGGATTTACACCCACGCTAGAGGCTTTCTCCAAACCCAAACCCATACTAGGATTTACACTCCACGCTAGAGGTTTCAAACCCATACTAGGGATTTACACCCTCACGCTAGAGGTTTCTCATACCCATTTACTAGGGGATTTCTATGACACGCCAGAGGTTTCAAACCCATACTAGGGGATTTGTACAAACCCATACTAGCTAGAGGTTTCAAACCCTACATTTACTAGGATTTACACCCACGTTTCAAAGAGGTTTCAAACCTATTTCAAACCCTAGGGGATTTACACTCAAACCCACGCTTTAGTAGGTTTCAAACCCAATACTTTAGATTTGGACACTACGCTAGAAGTTTCAAACCCATACTAGGGGATTTACACCCACGCTAGAAGTTTCAAACCCATACTAGGGGATTTACACCCACACCAGAGATTTCAAACCCATACTAGGGGATTTACACCCACGCTAGAAGTTTCAAACACATACTAGGGGATTTACACCCACGCTAGAGGTTTCAAACCCATACTAGGGGATTTACACCCACGCTAGAAGTTTCAAACCCATGCTAGGGGATTTACACCCATGCTAGAGGTTTCAAACCCATACTAGGGGATTTACACCCACACTAGAGGTTTCAAACCCATACTAGGGGATTTACACCCACGTTAGAGGTTTCAAACCCATACTAGGGGATTTACACCCACGCTAGAGGTTTCAAACCCATACTAGGGGATTTACACCCACGCTAGAGGTTTCAAACCCATACTAGGGGATTTACACCCACGCTAGAGGTTTCAAACCCATACTAGGGGATTTACACCCACGCTAGAGACTTCAAACCCAGGCTAGGGGATTTAAATGTATGTTAGGGATTTAAACTCACAATAAGGGGATTTAAATCCACGCTACATATTACAAATCTATTGTAATCTAGGTTTAAATGTATAACTTAAGAGAAGAAAATGAAAAATCAATGGACTGTCGACAATAGAAACAGATCTATTGTCTTTGTGCATGCACAGTTGTACACCTTTGTGTATGTACAGTTGTACACCTTTGTGTATGTACAGTTGTACACCTTTGTGTATGTACAGTTGTACACCTTTGTGTATGTACAGTTGTACACCTTTGTGTATGTACAGTTGTACACCTTTGTGTGTGTACAGTTGTACACCTTTGTGTATGTACAGTTGTACACCTTTGTGTATGTACAGTTGTACACCTTTGTGTATGTACAGTTGTACACCTTTGTGTATGTACAGTTGTACACCTTTGTGTATGTACAGTTGTACACCTTTGTGTATGTACAGTTGTACACCTTTGTGTATGTACAGTTGTACACCTTTGTGTATGTCTCTCACGTTATTCTCTCTCTCTCTCTCTCTCTCTCTCTCTCTCTCTCTCTCTCTCTCTCTCTCTCTCTCTCTCTCTCTCTCTCTCTCTCTCTCTCTCTCTCTCTCTCTCTCTCTCTCTCTCTCTCTCTCTCTCTCTCTCTCTCTCTCTCTCTCTCTCTCTCTCTCTCTCTCTCCTCTTCAGTAAATGCCCCAGTTATCCGGATTTACAGAACGGCCTTCTATAACACGCACATTTACAAATGCCTTATCCGCATGTAGTGTTACCATATCCGGAAGGAATAACTGGCACTGTATCCAGAATAACTGGCACTGTATCCGGAATAACTGGCACTGTGTCCAGAATAACTGGCACTGCATCCGAAATAACTAGAACTGTATCCGATATTACAGTGCCAGTGAGGGGGGGGGTTTGTCGCTGCTTCTTATCCGGACACAGGAGAATGCTAGACAAACGAGGGCCGCTCTACACTCACTCATCCGTAATCACTACCACATAAATCCCGGAGCCTCATTATCCGGACTCTCAGAGACAGTGAACTGCAAATAGTTTGCCGGATTTAAGGCGGCCGGATACCCGGAACACTCCCCCTGCCAGATACCCGGTATACTCCACCTGCCGGATACCCGGTATACTCCACCTGCTGGATACCTGGAACACTCCACCTGCCGAATACCTGAAGTTTACCACCTGCCGGATACCTGGAATACTCCACCTGCCGGATACCTGGAATACTCCACCTGCCGGATACCTGGAATACTCCACCTGCCGGATACCTGGAATACGCCACCATTCCCTATGTATCCGCAGTTATATTGACTAGTTATAGTGACTAATTATAGTATGTGGTTATAGTGTCTGGTTATAGTGAAGTGACTAGTTATAGTGTGTGGTTATAATGTCTAGTTACTGTGACTATAGTGTGTGGTTAGTGTCTAGTTATGTTGACTAGTTATAGTGTAGTTATAGTAAATAATAATGGCTAGTTAAAGTGGCTAGTTATAGTGACTAGTTATAATGTCTTTTATTATTATATATAAAAGGGAAAGTCAGACATTTATCTCCGTATCCGGCCGCTTCTTCAGACATTTACGCAGGCAAACAGCTACCGCGTATCCGGCCACTCTTGGCATTCGGCCACATCGCTACCCGACCATCTCGTTATTCAACTACTTCGTTATCCGATCTCTTTGTTATCCGACCACCTAGTTATCCGACGAGCTCATCCTCCGACAATCTTGTTATCGATCCACCTTGTTATCCGGCCACCTCGTTATCCGACCACCTCGTTATCCGACCACCTCGTTATCCGATTACTTCGTTATCCGACAGCCTCGATGTGCAGAAGATATAAAATCGAGTTTTAGTACCGTTATAAATAGTGATGATGCAATTAGTACTATTGTTACTAGTGCGGTCATAGCTAGTACTGTTGTAACTAGTACTGTTGTAACTCGTACTGTTGTAACTAGTACTGTTGTAACTCGTACTGTTGTAACTAGTACTGTTGTAACTCGTACTGTTGTAACTAGTACTGTTGTAACTCGTACTGTTGTAACTAGTACTGTTGTAACTCGTACTGTTGTAACTCGTACTGTTGTAACTCGTACCACTGTAAGTAGTACTGTTATAACTAATAAATAACAAAAAGGCACAATACCGTGACTGGAACGACACACAAATAACCCGCACATAGAAGAGAGGAGCTTACGACGACGTTTCGGTCCGACTTGGACCATTTACGTCACACTAACGAAAATGAGAGAAGGAGGGAGTATATATAGGCAGGAGGTGGTAGTAGTAGCAGTAGTAGTGGAGGTAGAAGGTAGTAGCAGTAGTAGTAGTAGTAGTAGTAGTAGTAGTAATAGTAGCAGTAGTAGTAGTGGGGGAGGTAATAAGAGGAGGAGTCAGTCCAATACTAAGAAAGAGGAGCACTGCAAGGGAGCTAGGTGCCCACAAGGGAGCTAGGTGCCCACAAGGGAGCTAGGTGCCCACGAGGGAGCTAGGTGCCCACAAGGGAGCAAGGTGCCCACAAGGGAGCAAGGTGCCCACAAGGGAGCTAGGTGCCCACAAGTTAGCTAGGTGCCCACAGAGGGTAAGAGCAAGAACACAGAGGGGGAAAATAAATAAATAAATAAATAAATAATGAACAAATACACAAGGCAGAAGAAAGACAACCCAAAAGAGAGAAAAAGGAAAGAGGAAAGGGGAAAGGGAGAAGAAGAAAAAGGAGGAATCAGGTTAAATCACGGATGTTCTGAAGGGTTTCTTCATCTCCCTATACCTACTGATATTTTTCATGATCTCATCCGCCTCTGTGTGGACTCTAATTCCTTTTCCTTCCAAGGTAAATATTATTCTCAAACCTTCGTTGTGGCTATGGGCTC
>NC_091295.1:66507997-66525497 GCF_038502225.1 Cherax quadricarinatus | reverse complement strand
ACACTTACCAGAGTGAACACTGCTGAACAATCTGTTGAACACTTACCAGAGTGAACACTGCTGAACAATCTGTTGAACACTTACCAGAGTGAACACTGCTGAACAATCTGTTGAACACTTACCAGAGTGAATACTGCTGAACAATCTGTTGAACACTTACCGGAGTGAACATTGCTGAACAATCTGTTGAACACTTACCAGAGTGAACACTGCTGAACAATCTGTTGAACACTTACCAGAGTGAACACTGCTGAACAATCTGTTGAACACTTACCGGAGTGAACACTGCTGAACAATCTGTTGAACACTTACCAGAGTGAACACTGCTGAACAATCTGTTGAACACTTACCAGAGTGAACACTGCTTAACATTCTGCTGAACAATTACTTGTATTTATAATTTCTTTGGTACGATGTATGCCAGGCAGTGCAACACAATGCAGTGTTGTATGCAAGACCCTGCAACATTCACTGCAGTGTTATATGCTGTATGCAAGACCCTGCAACATTCACTGCAGTGTTATATGCTGTATGCAAGACCCTGCAACATTCACTGCAGTGTTATATGCTGTATGCAAGACCCTGCAACATTCACTGCAGTGTTGTATGCTGTATTCAAGACTCTGCAACATTCACTGCAGTGTTGTATGCTGTATTCAAGACTCTGCAACATTCACTGCAGTGTTGTATGCTGTATTCAAGACTCTGCAACATTCACTGCAGTGTTGTATGCTGTATACAAGACCCTGCAACATTCACTGCAGTGTTGTATGCTGTATACAAGACCCTGCAACATTCACTGCAGTGTTGTATGCTGTATACAAGACCCTGCAACATTCACTGCAGTGTTGTATACTGTATACAAGACCCTGCAACGTTCACTTCAGTGTTGTATACTGTATGCAAGACCCTGCAACATTCACTGCAGTGTTGTATGCTGTATACAAGACCCTGCAACATTCACTGCAGTGTTGTATGCTGTATACAAGACCCTGCAACACACTAGTTTTGTATGCAAGACCCTGCAACACACTATTGTTGTATTCAAGATCCTGTAACACACTAGTGTTGTATGCAAGACCCTGCAACACACTGCAGTGTTGTATGTTGTATGGTGCGTGTATAAACACTGAAAGAGCTGCTGGAACAAGGCCACTCACCTGGACCTCTCCACCAATAATTCGGTTTAATACATTGAGTGGAGACGATGATTCTCTCACTTCCCACTTATATCTGTGTTCCTACCTCTTCCAGGTAACAGACAGAGTAACAGTTAGTTACTCAGGGTCCAAGTAACAGTATAACAGTTAGTTACTCAGGGTCCAGGTAACAGTGTAACAGTTAGTTACTCAGGGTCCAGGTAACAGTGTAACAGTTACTCAGGGTCCAGGTAACAGTGTAACAGTTAGTTACTCAGGGTCCAGGTAACAGTGTAACAGTTAGTTACTTAGGGTCCAGATAACAGTCAGTGTGACAGTTGAAATGGGACTCACTCCCCACACCCACCTCTTCAGGAGGCAGGTGTGGGGGACTCACCCCCTACACCCACCTCGTCAGGAGGCAGGTGTGAGGACTCACTCCCCACACCCACCTCTTCAGGAGGCAGGTGTGGGGGACTCACCCCCTACACCCACCTCGTCAGGAGGCAGGTGTGAGGACTCACTCCCCACACCCACCTCGTCAGGAGGCAGGTGTGGGGGCTCACTCCCCACACCCACCTCGTCAGGAGGCATTTGTGAGGACTCACTCCCCACACCCACCTCGTCAGGAGGCAGGTGTGGGGGCTCACTCCCAACACCCACCTCGTCAGGAGGCAGGTGTGGGGGACCCACTCCCCACACCCACCTCGTCAGGAGGTAGGTGTGGGGGCTCACTCCCCAAACCCACCTCGTCAGGAGGCAGGTGTGGGGGACCCACTCCCCACACCCACCTCGTCAGGAGACAGGTGTGGGGGGCTCACTCCCCACACTCACCTCGTCAGGAGGCAGGTGTGGGGGCTCACTCCCCACACCCTCCTCGTCAGGAGGCAGGTGTGAGGGACCCACTCCCCACACCCACCTCCCACACCCACCTCCCACACCCACCTCGTCAGGAGGCAGGTGTGGGGGACCCACTCCCCACACCCACCTCGTCAGGAGGCAGGTGTGGGGGAAACACTCCCCACACCCACCTCGTCAGGAGGCAGGTGTGGAGGACCTACTCCCCACACTCACCTCGTCAGGAGGCAGGTGTGGGGGACCCACTCCCCACACTCACCTCGTCAGGAGGCAGGTGTGGGGGCTCACTCCCCACACTCACCTCGTCAGGAGGCAGGTGTGGGGGACCCACTCCCCACACTCACCTCGTCAGGAGGCAGGTGTGGGGGGCCCACTCCCCACACTCACCTCGTCAGGAGGCAGGTGTGGGGGACCCACTCCCCACACTCACCTCGTCAGGAGGCAGGTGTGGGGGACCCACTCCCCACACCCACCTCGTCAGGAGGCAGGTGTGGGGGACCCACTCCCCACACCCACCTCGTCAGGAGGCAGGTGTGGGGGACCCACTCCCCACACCCACCTCGTCAGGAGGCAGGTGTGGGGGACCCACTCCCAACACCCACCTCGTCAGGAGGCAGGTGTGGGGGACCCACTCCCCACACTCACCTCGTCAGGAGTCAGGTGTGGGGGACCCACGCCCCACACCCACCTCGTCAGGAGGCAGGTGGGGGGGACCCACTCCCCACACCCACCTCGTCAGGAGGCAGGTGTGGGGGACCCACTCCCCACACCCACCTCGTCAGGAGGCAGGTGTGGGGGACCGACTCCCCACACCCACCTCGTCAGGAGACAGGTGTGGGGGACCGACTCCCCACACCCACCTCGTCAGGAGGCAGGTGTGGGGGACCCACTCCCCACACCCACCTCGTCAGGAGGCAGGTGTGGGGGACCCACTCTCCACACCCACCTCGTCAGGAGGCAGGTGTGGGGGGCTCACTCCCCACACCTGGTTATTTGTGTCTTCAAATTATTAAAGCAAAATATGGTCGCTTTTCTTTGGACTTAATTTTTGTATTAAATCTAATTATATTTAACTGGAAAAAAACGTTTTGAAAATCAGTATTTAAGTTCCTTAAAATGTTCATGATCAACAATGCCAAAAAAAAAAATAGAGAAAAAACGGAAGGAAGGAGAGATAGATGTAGAAGAAGAAACATAAAATGGGAGGAGGGAGATAAAGATAGGAGGAAAGAAGAGATATAAATGAATGGTCAGGAAAAGATGAATGATGAGGAAGCTGGAAAAATATGATAAATGGGAAGGAGCAACAGACACGGGCACGAATGAGGAAGAAAGAGAATGAAAAAGTAAGAGTTGGCGTTAGGGAGGGGAGGATCGAGGGAGGGAGGGAGGGAGGGAGGGAGAGAGGATGGGAGGGAGGAAGGGAGGGTGGGTGGGAGGTAGGGAGGGAAGGAGGGAGGGGGAAGCAAAGGGGGGTCAGGGGAAGGAACGGAGGTTGGAGTGGGCCACGAGAATGGAGAGGAAGAGAGAGGGAAGAATGGACAAACCGAGAGAGGGAGGAAGGGAGCGATGGACAAACGGAGGGGGAGGGGGAGGGGGAGAGAGAAGGAGAAAGGGAGGAATGGACTAAGGGAAGAAGGTAGGGTGGGATGGGTGGGATAGTGAAGGGAGAGAGAAAGAAGAGCAAAGGTGGCCAGTGTAAGGAAGAGATGGAACTAGGAGTGGAAGGGAGGGAGGGAAGCAAAGGTTGAAGGAGGGAGTTAAGGAGGAAGGGAAGAAGGGAGGGAAGGAGGGAAAGAAGGAGGGAATAAGGAAGGAGGGAGGGAGGGAGAAGGGAGGAGGGAGTGAGGGAAGGAGGGAGTGAGTGAGGGAGGGAGGAAAGGAGGGAGGGAAGGAGGGAGAGAAGGAGGGAGGGAGGGAGGGAGGGAGGGAAAGAGGGGAGGAGGGAGGGAGGGAGGGAGTGAGGGAGGGCGGGAGGGAGGGAAGGAGGGAGGAAAGGAGGGAGGGAGGGAGGGAAGGAGGGAGGGAGGGAGGGAGGGAGGGAGGGAAGGAGAGGAGGAAGAGAGGCAGGGGAGCAGGGAGGGAGGGCCAGGGGCACAACATTGATCCAGAGAGCATCGCCATCTTGTATGACCTGAGGGGAAAGGGGCAATGGGCTGGGGTGGGTGGGCTGGGGTGGGCTATTGGTGGACTCGGAAGGGCTGTTGGTGGGCTGGGGTGGGCTGCTGGTGGGCTGGGGTTGTCTTGGGTAGGCTGTTGATGAGCTGGGGTGGGCTGCTGGTGGGCTAGGGTGGGCTGTTAGTGGTCTGGGGTGGTCTGTTGGTGGGCTGGGGTGGGCTCTTGGTGGACTGGGGTGGGCTGGGGGTTATGGGTGGGTGTAGGAGGCGGTAGCTGGCGAGGGTGGGGGAGTTGGGGATAAGCGGAGAGATGGAGGAAGGGAAAGGGATGGGTTGGGGAGTGGTGGTGTTGGGAGGGGTTCAGAACGCGTTCGAAAGCAAGAAGGGGGAGGTGGGGGCGCTAACACATACACACACACACACATACATATGTATGTATATATATATATATATATATATATATATATATATATATATATATATATATATAATAGGGGATGGGGTCCACCTCTGGTGTAAATTGTGGGACCCATAGCCTCGGAGAAGTGGATAAAAAGGCTTCAAGGAAGAATATTTGGATTTCTTCCTGAAGCCATTTGAATATTCCACTTCCCCTACCACCCCATCTTTTAAACTATTTTTTTTTTACCAATAGGAATATTTTATTACATAATATGGCACAGAAGATTTAAGAGATACATTGTTGATATAAAGGTGGCATATACGGTACATGTTGTTACGTGTGTATCACCGATTATAAGGCGAAAATCTCATCCAGCTCCTCAGAGCTGGGGCGCGTGCCCAAAATGCAGCATGCATTACCCCTTTGAACAGCCGCACTGAGCCGCTGGAACAGAAAACTAGCTGCCCTGGGATCCCTAGTTACCCTGATGAGTCTTTTTCCCAGCTCCTTAAGGAAATTAGATGCACTCTTTCCCCATGAGCCAAGGGTCTCTGAGCCTATGGGAACAAACATATAATGATGGGCAAGTTCTCCATATTTTCTAGACTTTTGGGACTCCCTAAAGCTGGCAGCTGCCCCTCCTTCCTCCCTGGTGTATTGGAGATAGGTATCAGCCAAGGTAGATGCACATGTATAGTCCCACACCACCTGCTTCCCATCTGTCCAGGCTTGAAGGGTGATACCATCTGGACGCTTCTGGCTGCCATCAGATCTGCATAGTTGGGGTGGCTCCCTTACTGCTGGGCATCCAGCTGTTGTGAGGCTCCTCTTGATAATGTTATTAACCTCCTCATGTCTTGCAATCTTTCCCTCGGATTTACGGCACACAAGACCATGGTACCCGAATCGGTCTGCTGCTTCACTGCCACAAATACACCTGTGTTCGGCGAGAATAGGGGCGGCAAGTCGAAGGGCAACACCGATGCGGATGGTCTGTGGGTCGAGGCGTGTGCCAAGGCTGGAGTTGGGAACAGCCAACAGAAAGTCCCCAGCATGAGGGGCTCTCACTGCCAGCAGGCGGGCTCTATCCTTCCCTGACACACTCTGAAGCATCGTTGAGGCTATATTTTCCACTATTGGACCATCCCAGTGCGATTGTTTGTAGTTGTTGGGGGGAGCAGGTCTGGTTTCAGAGCCCGTTAGATTATCCCAGATCATTGCTCCGTCAAGGAATTTTTGGTCCTGGGCTCCAATCTTGTCCCTAAGATGTTCAGGGAGAATCGCTGCTACAAGCTCTCTGGATGCAATACACGAGGACAGAAAAGCAGGTAACGCAATCTGTGATGACTTGCGGACACCAATGCCTCCTAGTCTGACTGGAAGTGTAGCTTGGTTCCACTGCCCGTCTTCTAGAGTAAGGTTAAGTACTTTCGTAAAAATCTGCCTCAGAATACTGTCATATTCGTGCAGTATAGGGTTATCATATGAAGGTGCACATCTTAGGAAATATGTCAACCTGGGCAGACTCAAGCACTTTGTGAGAAGGTACAAGGCATCGTGGGTGTCCAGATTGCCTATTCGTTGTTCCATTCTCCTTAACTCTTCCAATTTCTTCCTGAGAATTGTGTCAATGGCATTGCTTCCCAGAGGTGCTCCTAGCAAGACACTATTTGTGGGGGCAATGACTGCTGCTCCTGGTAGTTTTGATCTCACTGCATTTATCACTTGTTGACTGACTGAGATGATTTCACATTTGGATGGATTCAGGATGAGACCCATTTCCTGTCCCCGTGTCATTACCTGTGTAAGGTCATGTAGGAGGGACTCCTTTGTACCTGCTAGTGTGCCATCATCTAGGTACCAGATGTTTAGCTCGCTGGTCAGTCTGACTGTGATTTCCCTAACTGCAATACAGAAGAGAAATGGTGCAAGAGGATCTCCTTGTTGGACACCCTCCGATGATGTGATTTCATGCTCTCCAAAGAGAAGCATTGATTCCTTGCTATACCCAGCTGAAACAAAAGGGAAGAGACCAGGGAAATGTTCTTGTACTGCTGCTAATACCACGTCTCTTTACAGGAGATTGAACGCATTCTTGAAATCTAATTTTACCACTGCATTGTCCTCAGGCAGGTTGTTGATATATGCCCTTGTTGCATGAACCGCTGCTTCACTTCCTTGAGAGACCCCAAAGCCAAGCTGGTTTGGTTGAAGCATCATGGCTGCCTGTGCACGAATACTTCGGACAGCAGCTTTGGATACGAGGCGGCGTAAGGTGTTGCCTACTGCAATTGGCCGAATTCCTCCATCCTTCTTTTTAAGTGCACAAAGTGTTGCACCAAAAAAGAAAGGTCTAATTTCATCAGGAATCAGACCAGCCAAGGAATTGTTGACGAACCTTGTGATCTCTGAAAGCAGTGTCTCTGCAATTTCCCCAATAACTGGATTAACCATTTCCTTTAAATGCTGTGGCCTTATTCCAGTGTAACCCCCAGCAGAGCCAGATGGGAACGACATTATTGCTTTGTAAATGTCTGAGTCTTCCACAATCAATGGTTCCATAGTGGGGACAGAGGTGTTGGAACTGTTGGTGCCACTGGTTTCCCTGGCAGGGTGCTTTCCTCTAAGTGCTTCAGCCGTGTCAGCATCCCTGGGAGCAACTGTATCTTCACTGGTAATAATTCTGATTGCCCCCACTGTGTTGCCCTCTTCAATTTTCTTGCTCACCTGGACTCTGACTTTTTCACTGTCAGTAGAGTGAGTGGGGGTTCTGCCTCTCCCTTTTTTGTGTTGACGGGGAAGGTGAATGAGGTTATCAACTCTAGGAAAATCTCTTAAGGATTTAATTATCATTGAGGCTAGCCTCTTTCCCCTTCTTTCCGGCACAGCTAAGCAGACATTGCCAAAAAGTAGCAAGTTGTGCCATGCCTTGATGGTTGGTGGAGCATTTAAGATAGTGGAACCATCGTTTACTTTTTTCAGGAGGTCTGTAAGTTTTCCAGCTGCGTGTGGACGGGCTGCTTTGGGAATATGTGTGAGTGTCCTCGTACCTGTTGCTTTGATTGCTTCCAAGAGATTGTCTGATGAGATAAAATCTGTTGGAGTGGGTTCAGGTGCCTGAGGTGGCTCTGGATCATCACTTTCCACAGGAGGACATCCTGAACCAGGGCAACTACCGTGTTTGCGGAGGAAACCATTAGAGTTGAGACAACGAAGCTGTAAGCATGACCGACACTTGCCTCTCCTAGTATTGCCAGCCGTGCCATTTCCCTGGCTGCTTGCTTCCTCCTGGTTGGCATCCATCTGCTAGACTAGACAATAGGAGTGGAATATGACATGCTGGGTGGGTATGGTGCGTGGAAGGTAGTGAACTTGACCGTGGTGGCCTGGTGGAGTTTGAGGGGCCGGGAGGGGAAGGGGAAAACTTCCCTTGGGAATTAGGTGGGGGAGGCGCAGGTTGAGTGGGGTTATCCCGGGGAGTACAATACACATGGACTTGCACACTATATATTGTTCACACTGTCTTACAATACACATTACTTTATTTGTTTCCCATGTACGCTATGAACAATGTGGGTATGGACACTGCTGAACCAATGTGTTTACTCACCATCTAGTTACACATCCCACCTCTTCCACCCACCCCCGTGACGTGGGGGTGGATGCACTGACTGGTCACTCCCTCGTTAACATTAATTTCACATTGTTTTTCCATAACATAAGCCTTTAAAAAGTCCATGCATCGACACAATCATTTCCACGTTAACTGGAAGCATGGTGCATGGTGCTGGATATAGATGTTTTTATAAGAGCTTTTCGAGGTTTGTATGTACGATAATCTTGGCCGGTACTCATAAACAGTGTAGGCCTTGTACTCCCCCACACCTCCACTGGCCGTCTCCCTCACTACCACCACCACTCACCAACATTCACAAACTGCACATTTCCACAATTTACCTTGAAACGGTGCTTTGAAATGTCTTCTCGCTTCACTGGAATCTTCCCAGAGTATTCACAATAAGTCCTGTTGAGTCTTAACCTGGTCAGCCTCGTTGATCCGGACTTATAATTGAAAATCCCGCAGCTAGCCCGCCACACGTCTTGCCACACATAGGGCTCTCTTCGAGTACGCAGCACCAGTATGGAACCCACACTTAAAACACATGTTGAGAAACTGGAGAAAGTGCAAAAGTACACAACAAGACTTGCTCCTGAGCTAAGGGGCATGAACTACGAGGAGAGGTTAACAGAACTAAATCTAACGACATTACGGGAGAGAACCAGGGAGAGAGACATGAGAATAACAAAAAATACTCATGGGAATTGATATGGTAGACAAGCTGTTAGAGGCGAGAAACGGGAACTCGGGGACACAACTGGACGTTAAAGTTACAGATGAGTCACATGGATGTCAGGAAGTATTTCTTCAGTCTCAGAGTGGTCGGGAAGTGGAATGATCCCGGTTAGGAAGTGGTGGAGGCAGATTCCATACACAGCTTGAAGAGCAGGTACGAGTACGACCCATGAGGCTAGGAGGGAGTGTACTAAAGAGTGAAAGTTAAGAGACGGGGTCAGGAGCTGTGAATCGACCCCTGCAACCATAAATAGGAGTGTACAAATATGCGAGTACAGAGGGAGAGAGCAGTTGCTTACCTTGTGACAGTGTTAGAGACACCGTCTTCCCGTCATCTGAAACACAGAATTTATTTAATAGTTAGGAGAATAAACTTTACAGAGGTACACGATGATGTGTAATCTATATATATAACAACACTGCAACTAGCCGAGGGGTCGAACCCATGTTGTTTTGGCCCGCCTCATGGTGAGCGAAAATCACACGACACTCTAACCCACAGGTTACAATACGATATATACTGCTTGTGGAGGCTGGTACATCAAACGTGGAGTAGAATTAAATTAGCTCTCAGTCACCCACACCACCGTATGTCCTCGGATCACGGTACAACTCCTAGCTCTGCTGGGTGCGTGATCTTTGTAGAATTGGGTGGTCCTATGGGTTAGAGCGTTGTGTGATTTTCGCTCACCATGAGGCGGGCCAAAACAACATGGGTTCGAGCCCTCGGCTAGTCGCAGTGTTGTTATTGATTAAATTTAATACTACTCGTTCGTGGTTACAATACTATATATATATATATATATATATATATATATATATATATATATATATATATATATATATATATATATATATATATATATATATATATATATATATATATATATATATAATCAAGGAAGAAACGGTAGATAGAGTGAATTAGGTCTCCTGACCCTCCCTCCTCCCCTTCCTTCCTCTCCCTCCCTTCTCTCCCTCCCTGCTCCCTCCTCCCTCTCCAACATTAATCCATCCTCTCCCCCTCCCTGCTGTTCCCATCATTCTTCTCCCCCTCCCCCACCCCTGCTTCATCCCCCTCTTCCTCGATTAAAGTTATATAAAGAACACCCCTACATCCACCTCCCCCTCCCCACCTACCATCCATCCTCCATCTCCACTCCCTATATCCTCCCTCCTGCTCCTGTCTGCCATCTATATCGCCCCTCCCTCTACCCTTCTATACTCCATAAGTTGCCCTTCCAACCCTCCCTCCCTCCCTCCCCTCCATCATGCATATTATCATACCACACGTTCTGTAATTATACCGTTATTATTCTCAGGTCAATGTACCTTTACAAGGGGTGTAATTATGACCTGACCTGACCTGACCTGACCTCTCTCTTTCTCTCTCTCTCTCTCTCTCTCACACACACACACACACACACACACACACACAAACATACACACACAGTCAAGCACGTCAAGAAATTAGAGAAAGTTCAAAGGTTTGCAACAAGACTAGTCCCAGAGCTACGGGGATTGTCCTACGAAGAAAGTTTGAGGGAAATCGGTCTGACGACACTGGAGGACAGGAGGGTCAGGGGAGACATGATAACGACACATAAAATACTGCGCTGAATAGACAAGGTGGACAAAGACGGGATGTTCCAGAGATGGGACACAGACACAAGAGGTCACAATTGGAAGTTGAAGACTCAGATGAATCAAAGGGATGTTAGGAAGTATTTCTTCAGTCATAGAGTAGTCAGGCCGTGGAATAGCCTAGAAAGTGACGTAGTGGAGGCGGGAACCATACATAGTTTTAAGGCGAGGTATGATAGAGCTCATGGGGCAGGGAGAGAGAGGACCTAGTAGCAATCAATGAAGTGGCGGGGCCAGGAGCTGTGACTCGACCCCTGCAACCACAATTAGGTGAGTACACACACACATATATCATCATCATTATCTGGTAAATGTTAATCATATGGAAATTACTAGTTTAGGTTTAATTACTAGTTTAGGTTTAATTACTAGTTTAGGTTTAATTACTAGTTTAGGTTTAAACACTACAATACGAAGGTCATTAAGGCGGCATCATACCTATATATTTATTTATTTATTTTTTCCATTGAAAAAATTTAGATCTAAATTAAGTTAATATGACTCCAAAAAATCACTGATTTATTTCCGATAATGTGTATATACTGAGATATATACTTCGTTGTATATATACCCAGGGACATTATAATTCGGCTAATTACTTGCTTATTTTATTTGTTTATTAGTTTATTCATATACATTTTTAATTCGTTCAGTAAGGAATTTATAGGTGCATCAACAGTGGCGAGGGTCATCTTATAAATCAATTTATTGACAGTGCTTTAGTTAGGGCTTAAATGTAGATACGTTTTCTTTTAGGTCACAGTTGCATGGGTAACTTGTGTAAGTTATTATCCCTTTGTTTTCTGTCGCACCTTGTACTCACCTAGTTGTGGTTGCAGGGGTCTATTCTCAGCTCCTGGCCCTGCCTCTTCACTGGTCGCTTGTCTGTTATTGTCATTCATTTTCATTCATTCTCTCTCTCTCTGTGTGTATATATTATATATATAGTATATATATATATATATATATATATATATATATATATATATATATATAAATATATATAAATATATATATATATATATATATATGTGTGTATATATATATATATATATATATATATATATATATATATATATATATATATATATATATATATATATATATATATATATATATATATATATATATATATATATATATATATATATATATATATATATATATATACGGTGTGAATGCAATATATGAAAGAGATGGAGGGAGGAAGAGAGATAGATAGGGAGAGGAGGAGGACCCAGCAGTCACGTCACGTCACGTCACGTCACGTCACGTCACGTCACGTCACGTCACGTCACGTCAGTGTCATGTGTACACACGTCACCACCTCTCGTGGTGAATACAACTCTCTCACTCATCCTTTACTCACCTCATTCCCAATCTTTCCTTTATCTGATCAACTTTTCTCGCTATATTTTCTTTCCACTCTCTTCCTCTTCGTCCGCCATTTTTTGTGTTCCTTTTCCTCTTCTCTCTCACTCTTATTCTACCTTCTCCCGATTTATCTTCCATTTGCCCTCTCTCTCTCTTCACTATTTCTCCTTTTCCCAAGTCAACTCTTCATCCCTTTCATGCGACTTTTCTGATTCCTTTCCTCTTCCTTCATTCTTTTCCTCTTAACTCTTGCTTTTCTTCTAATTTCGTCTCATTCCTTTCTTCTTGTCACCTCTCACTCTCTCTCTCTCTCTCTCTCTCTCTCTCTCTCTCTCTCTCTCTCTCTCTCTCTCTCTCTCTCTCTCTCTCTCTCTCTCTCTCTCTCTCTCTCGCTCTCTCTTTCTCTCTTCTCCCGATTTTTCTTTCTTTCCTAAGGTTCACCAAACCCCAGCACCACTCCTCGTGAAATGAACCCCAACACCAGAGAAATTAAACCCCAGCTTCCCAGTTTCTTAAAAGAAATCCAACATCGTGACTGTTTAGAGGAACCCATTTGTCATTAAGAGGAGCCCAGGTGTTGTTCGGAGGAACTCAGATGCCGTTAAGAGGAGCCCAGGTGTTGCTCGGAGGAACTCAGATGCCATTAAGAGGAGCCCAGGTGTCGTTAAGAGGAGCCCAGGTGCCGTTAAGAGGAGCCCATGTTGTGTTAAGAGGATCTCAGTGGTCATTATAGCTTTCCCAATCACCCCAGTACCATATAAACACAGTAAGGTAATAACACAAGTGCCTGGGCAACTACGGGAAATACTGACAAAGCTAATCTACCTTTATTTCGAACGCAAGGGTTTAATTTATTGATTTTCTTTTTCCTCTCCCTTCCCTCCCCCCCTCCTCTTCTTTCTCTTGACTTTCCTCTCCTCATTCTTGTATATCGGTTCTCCTAACTTTTCTCGTATTATATAGAGCGTAAGGAGAAAGTGCTGGGGTAGGCCTACCGGGCCTTGTTAGACATGTCCTCACACCCGACCATTCTCACGCGTATGTTGATCTTACTTAAATCATAAACATCAGTTTTATATCTCAGATTAATATGATCGTCTATAACTGTGCTGCAAACTCAATGATTTCCTATATCCTTTCTAAATTAGATTTTTTTCTACTTGAATCTATTGTTTCGTGTTCTGATGTCGTTAGATATTGCAAACACCTAATTTATATCTTCTTTATGCCGAATTTAAGTGGTGGAGGTGGCGGTACAGTGTCTGCTGTCTGAAGGAGAGGGTGACGATGTTGCACGAAGGAGGGGTGACGATGTTGCACGAAGGAGGGGTGACGATGCTGCACTTCGAAGGGAACAATGAAAAGGGATGTCAGCACGATTCTGGCAGGACAGAAACTGAGAGATACATGGTGAATGTGTTTCTTCTTTTTTTTTTTGAGGGGGGGAAAGGAGTCATCCTACCTCTGTAAGAGACGGTCAGTGTGTTAAATAAAAATATACCTGTTTTCCACTTATACATCAATTATATATTCATTACATCTACTTCTTCCACGACAGAGCAAGTTCTTGACTCAAAATCAATTTTCGAATGTAAGACTCCCGACAAGTAGAATTACCTTTGCTTTCCTTCTCTGCTATTATCCTGCAATGGGGAGTCCAGAATTGACTAGCATGATGTATACACAGCCTTACCAGCCACAGACAGAGTTGCAACATAACCTGGCTTCTGACTCCTTGTATTTCTTGCAATGAAGCAGAAAAAAATAAGAATTTTTATAAGCATTTATATATTATTGCCTTCAAGCTAGATTAGATTTTATACTAATACCCGTGGCTCAGTGGTAACACGCTTCACACTTGTCGGGGCGAAGGTTCGAGCCCTATACAATCCCTTCCCTCCTCAAGTTCAATATTATTCAGTTTCAAAGCTCCTGGAATATTTTTCTTACCACAGAATTTCAGACTTACTTCCCTCAACACTAAGTCACATTTTTCCATATTTTTGAACTCCATTATTCTTCCTCAGCTGAGGAAGACTAATGGGGGATGCTGAGGTCTTCAGCAGATAGCAGTCATCTTCCTGTATATGAGTCGTCACTGTACTCATCTTATTGTATATGAGTCTTCACTCTACTCATCATTAGCT
This sequence comes from Cherax quadricarinatus, assembly GCF_038502225.1. NCBI lineage: Eukaryota > Metazoa > Arthropoda > Malacostraca > Decapoda > Parastacidae > Cherax > Cherax quadricarinatus. The sequence goes on along the minus strand of NC_091295.1, from coordinate 66,511,461 downwards.
CTCTTGGTGATTATTAGAATTGTTAGGTCTCTGTTGCTCTCATTAAGAGTAAGCAGCATCAAGCTGATGATTACGACATATGTACAACACATGTACAACACATGTATAACACATGTACAACACCTACGTATCTCCACTGCCGAAACTTGTCGCCTGCATAAAAGGCTTGTATGGGACTGAGAGCCTCAGATTCAAAAATGATCTGGCGATACCCACAAGATATTGAAATAGATACTTGTGTACAGTTCAGGACATTTATTAGAGAAAACGTTTCGCCCAGAGACGAGCTTTTCTGTCCCACACAGATTAATCTTTCTACTCCTTTCACTAACTGGCCTGGTCACAGACCGAGCAGAGGGGCCTTGACCCCCGAAACCATCTCCATATATACTCCAACATATATGCTCCAACATATATACTCCAACATATATACTCCAACATATATGTCACATCTGCACTCGACTGGAGAAGTAACCTGTAGAGGCCAAACGGTGCAGCAGTAATGATGTCCTGGTGTTGCAGGTGTGTCTTATACACCTGCGTTGATGTCTCGTCCTGGACGTCTTGATCTGGGAGAGACTCATCACATCCTCTTCTCTCACTCTTTAAATAAACACTTTTAAACCTCATTTTTCCTGATTATCTTCATTTATATTCTTTATTTTGTTATCTTTCTGTGTTATTGTTAATATTGTTTGTTAGAGTTTCCACTTTATTGCTACTGCTGCTACTGCTGCTGCTGCTGCTGCTGCTGTTGTTGTTGTTGTTGTTGTTGTTGTTGTTGTTGTTGTTGTTGTTGTTGTTGTTGTTGTTGTTGTTGCTGCTGCTGCTGCTGCTGCTGCTGTTGTTGTTGTTGTTGTTGTTGTTGTTGTTGTTGTTGTTGTTGTTGTTGTTGTTGTTGTTGTTGTTGTTGTTGTTGTTGTTGTTGTTGTTGTTGTTGTTGTTGTTGTTGTTGTTGTTGTTGTTGTTGTTGTTGTTGTTGCTGCTGCTGCTGCTGTTGTTGTTGTTGTTGTTGTTGTTGTTGTTGTTGTTGTTGTTGTTCTTGTTGTTGTTGTTGTTGTTCTTGTTGTTGTTGTTGTTGCTGCTGCTGCTGCTGCTGCTGTTGTTGTTGTTGTTGTTGTTGTTGTTGTTGTTGTTGTTGTTGTTGTTGTTGTTGTTGTTGTTCTTGTTGTTCTTGTTGTTGCTGCTGCTGCTGCGCCATCAGTTGGGTGATGGAGGGTAATGGGGGGAATGGCACCATGCTTTTGGGAGGGAAGGATATGGCAGGGGAGGGATAGAATGGAGATGGGGGTGGAACCATGCGTGTGGGAGGGCACAGACAGGGTGGGAGATAAGACCATTCTGTTGAGAAGGGGGTGGGATTAGAGGGGAGGTATGGGGTTTGGGGGGAAGCACCATGCTGGTGGGAGGGGGTTGAGTTGGGGGAGAGGAGGGGGGTGCAAGGTGGGAGTAACCATGCTGGTGGGAGGGGGTTGGGGAGGGGAGGGGAGGGGTGGGGGTGCAAGGGGGGAGTAACCATGCTGGGCTGCCATAAAACTGTCACCAGTTCCATTAACGCTGAAATTGGGCTGTCACCTCCACACTTCCTCACGTCCCCCCCTTGCCCCCTCCTTCCCCTCTCCCACGCCCTATCTCCACGCCCTCTCACCACGCCCACTCACCACGCCCTCTCATCCAGCCATTTTACCCCTCCCTCTCACCCCGCCCTTTCATCTCGCCCAATCCCTCTGCTCTCTCTCCTCTCACCTTCAATTTTTTTTCACTCTCCCGCACACTCCCTTTCCATCCCACATACTCTCCCTCCCACATACACTCCCTACCACACACTCTCCCTCCAACACACTCCCACACACTCTCCCTCCCACACACTACATCCCACACGCTCTCCCTTCTCCACACGCTCCATCACACATTCTCCCACACACTCCCACACCTCTCCCACACATTCCAACACGCACTTCCCTCCCCCGCACTCTCAGGTGTGTCCCCTACCACTACCACCTCAAACAAGCCACAACACACAACAACCTCAACTTCCGTCACTAACTATTCAACTACCTCGCTGACCACCTGTCAGCCTGGCTACACATAAATGAGGATCTCCTTGCAAACTACCCACTACCTCTACAACAACTCTCCAAGTAATGAACATCCCACTAACTACCCTGCTGCCCCCTAACTACCTAACGAGGCAGTTGGACGACCGTTAAGTAGCAGCTACCGTAATTACAAGGGACGATATCCTTTTCTCTAGGTGTAGGGGGAAGAGGGATGGAGGAGGGGGAGGTGGGTGAGGGAGAGGAAGGGTGACGGAGTGAGGAAAGGAGTAGAGGAAGGGGGAGAGTGGTGGAGCCAAGGTGTGGAGGTGTGGATGAGGTATGGATGAGGAGGTATGGAAGAGGAGGTATGGAAGAGGTGTGGAAGAGGAGTAATGAGAAAGTATTTTCTTTAATTAATAAGATTAAATACATTATCAGTGTGTTGCTACACAATTCTATTTGATAGTTACACAGTGGAAACACCAGCAGTGTGTTGCTACACAATTCTATTTGATAGTTACACAGTGGAAACACCAGCAGTGTGTTGGTAAACTATTCTATATGATAGTTACACAGTGGAAACACCAGCAGTGTGTTGGTAAACTATTCTATATGATAGTTACACAGTGGAAACACCAGCAGTGTGTTGCTAAACTATTCTATATGATAGTTACACAGTGGAAACACCAGCAGTGTGTTGCTAAACTATTCTATATGATAGTTACACAGTGGAAACACCAGCAGTGTGTTGCTAAACTATTCTATATGATAGTTACACAGTGGAAACACCAGCAGTGTGTTGCTAAACTATTCTATATGATAGTTACACAGTGGGAACACCAGCAGTGTGCTGCTACGCAGTGCGAGCAAAAACTGTTTTTGTTATATTCTATCATGCAGGATGATGGTTATACTTAGTGTTGAATGTGTCAGACTGAGCTGGAAAACTCCAGTAGTGTCAGCCTGAGCTGGAAAACTCCAGTAGTGTCAGCCTGAGCTGGAAAACTCCAGTAGTGTCAGCCTGAGCTGGAAAACTCCAGTAGTGTCAGCCTGAGCTGGAAAACTCCAGTAGTGTCAGCCTGAGCTGGAAAACTCCAGTAGTGTCAGCCTGAGCTGGAAAACTCCAGTAGTGTCAGCCTGAGCTGGAAAACTCCAGTAGTGTCATACTGAGTTTGGAGATTTCAGTAGTGTCAGCCTCAGCTGGAAAACTCCAGTAGTTCAACTTGAGCTGGAAGACTTCAGTAGTGTCAGCCTCAGCTGGAAAACTCCAGTAGTTCAACTTGAGCTGGAAGACTTCAGTAGTGTCAGCCTGAACTGGGAGACTTCAGCAATGTCAGCCTGAGCTCAGACACTTCAGTAATGTCAGCCTGAGCTGGGAAACTTCAGTAGGGCAAGTTCAGCATCTAGGATAGCTTCAAAAATTTC
>NC_091295.1:66482997-66497997 GCF_038502225.1 Cherax quadricarinatus | reverse complement strand
TCCTCCCTCCCTCTACCTTCTCTCCCTCCCTCTATCTTTCCCCCTCCCTCTACCTTCCCTCCCTCCCTCTACTTTCCCTACCTCCCTCTACCTTCCCTCCCTCTACCTTCCCTCCCTCCCTCTACCTTCCCTCTCTCTACCATCCCACCCTCCCTCTACCTTCCCTCCCTCCCTCCCTCTACCTTCTCTCTTTCCCTCTACCTTTCTCCCTCCCTCTACCTTCGCTCCCTCCCTCTACCTTCCCTACCTCCCTCCCTCCCTCTACCTTTCCTCCCTCTACCTTTCCTCCTTCCCTCTACCTTCCCTCCCTCCCTCTACCTTCCCTCCCTCCCCGACCTCTCCTTCCTCCCTCCCTCTACCTTCCCTCCCTCCCTCTACCTTCCCTCCCTTCCTCTACCTTCCCTCCCACCCCCCACCTCTCCTTCCTCCATCTACCTTCCCTCCCTCCGTCTGTCGTCTTTCCTTCCATTCCTCCCTCCCTCCCTTCCTCTACCTTCCTTCCCTCCCTCTATCTTCTTTCCCTCCCTCCCTCTACCTTCCCTTCCTCCCTCCCTCCCTCCCTCCCTTCCTCTACCTTCCCTCCCTCCCTCTTTCCCTCCCTCTACCTTCCCTCCCTCCCTCCCTCTCTCCAGCAGACTCTCCAACCTGCTGCCTGCAGACTCTCCAACCTGCTGCCAGAAGACTCTCCAACCTGCTGCCAGCAGACTAGCTCCTCCTGCACCTATAACTCTGGGCGCCTTCCTTGTCTGCCTATCTCACATAATGCCAGGTTCTATAGTCCTTGTAACCAGGTTCCACAATCCTTCTAACCAGGTTCCATAATCCTTCAAACCAGGTTCCATAGACCTAACCAGGTTCCATGGTCCTTCTAACCAGGTTCCATAATCCTTCAAACCAGGTTCCATAGACCTTCTAACCAGGTTCCATAGACCTTCTAACCAGGTTCCATAGTCCATCTAACCAGGTTCCATAATCCTTCTAACCAGGTTCCATAATCCTTCTAACCAGGTTCCCTATACCTTCTAACCAGGTTCCTTAGACCTTCTAACCAGGTTCCATAGTCCATCTAACCAGGTTCCATAATCCTTCAAACCAGGTTCCATAGACCTTCTAACCAGGTTCCATAGACCTTCTAACCAGGTTCCATAGACCTTCTAACCAGGTTCCCTATACCTTCTAACCAGGTTCCATAGACCTTCTAACCAGGTTCCATAGACCTTCTAACCAGATTCCATAGTCCTTCTAACCATGTTCCATAGACCTTCTAACCAGATTCCATAGTCCTTCTAACCAGGTTCCATAGTCCTTCTAACCAGATTCCATAGTCCTTCTAACCATGTTCCATAGTCCTTCTAACCAGGTTCCATAGACCTTCTAACCAGGTTCCATAGTCCTTCTAACCAGGTTACATAGTCCTTCTAACCAGGTTCCATAGTCCTTCTAACCAGATTCCATAGTCCTTCTAACCAGGTTCCATAGTCCTTCTAACCAGGTTCCATAGACCTTCTAACCAGGTTACATAGTCCTTCTAACCAGGTTCCATAGTCCTTCTAACCAGGTTACATAGTCCTTCTAACCAGGTTCCATAATCCTTCTAACCAGGTTCTATACACTTTCTCCTACCCCTTGTCCCTCCTCTCCCCCTACTCCTTCCCCCTCCACTACTCTTTCCCCTCCCCCTCCCACCTCCCCATTCCCCTCCACTACTCTTTCCCCTCCCCTCCCCCTCCCCCTCCCCTCCACTACTCTTCCCCCTCACCTCTCAAAGTGAGATCTTTTACCGTCTCGTGCCATTAAAACCCATTAGTGGGTCTCCCTCCCCATTAGCGACCTCTCCTCCACCCATTAGTCGATAAATGGGTGTTGAGAAGCAAGGGAAAGGAGAGAATATATGTGTCCTTAATGTGTCCAGCCTGTGTTTAATGTGTCCAGCCTGTCTTTAACGTGACCAATCTGTTTTTAATATGTCCAGCCTGTCCTTAATGTGTTCAGCCTGTCTCTGATGTGTCCAGCCTGTCTTTAATGTGTCCAGCCTGTCTTTAATGTGTCCATCCTGTCTTTAATGTGTCCAGTCTGTCTCTGATGTATCCAGCCTGTCTTTAATGTGTCCAGCCTGTCTTTAATGTGTCCATCCTGTCTTTAATGTGTCCAGCCTGTCTCTGATGTATCCAGCCTGTCTTTAATGTGTCCACGCCTGTCTTTAATGTGTCCATCCTGTCTTTAATGTGTCCAGCCTGTCTCTGATGTATCCAGCCTGTCTTTAATGTGTCCAGCCTGTCTTTAATGTGTCCAGCCTGCCTCTGATGTGTCCAGCCTGTTTTTAATGTACCCAGCTTGTCTCTAATGTGTCCATCTTGTTTTTAATGTGTCCAGCTTGTCTCTGATGTTTCCATCTTGTCTTTAATGTGTTCAGCTTGTCTCTGATGTGTCCAGCCTGTCTTTAATGTGTCCAGCCTGTCTTTAATGTGTTCAGCCTGTCTCTAATGTGTCTAGCCTGTCTTTAATGTGTCCAGCTTGTCTCGGATGTGTCCAACCTGTTTTTAATGCGTTCAGCCTGTCTTTAATGTGTCCAGCCTGTATTTAATGTGTGGAGCTTGTCTCTGATATGTCCAGCCTGTCTTTGATGTGTCCAGCCTGTCTTAATGTGTCCAGCGACACACACACACACACACACACACACACACACACACACACACACACACACACACACACACACACACACACACACACACACACACACACACACACACATACACACACGTAACTACACTGTGTCACTCTAACACAGCACAGCCAAACGAGCCAATCAGCAGACAGGATTAGCTGCCAGGCAGTGAATGGCTGTCTCGCTCCTTGCCAGCCTAGCGGGGGGACCAATCAAGAGCCAGGATGATGGTCCTGGACCAGCTGTGACAGCTAAGTCAACCAATCACAGCCTCCAGTGTTTCTCTGACCTCAATCTTCTCTCTTATTATATAATAATAATAATAATAATAATAATAATAATAATAATAATAATAATAATAATAATAATAATAATAATAATAATAATAATAATAAAATAATTATAATAAAATAGAAGAAGAAGAAGAAGAAGAAGAAGAAGAAGAAGAAGAAGAAGAAGAAGAAGAAGAAGAAGAAGAAGAAGAAGAAGAAGAAGAAGAAGAAGAAGAAGAAGAATCACAAATGGGTAATATATGATAGATGTTAACAAAGGTATTAAAATGTGTAAAGTAGAGAGAGTGTGGCAGTGTGTGGCAACCCTGGCGACTGCCATGATGGAGCAGCCAATCAGTGACCAGAATCAGGGAGCGTGTCAGCCAATCACAGCCACGATCTATACTCTCTCTCTCTCTCTCTCTCTCTCTCTCTCTCTCTCTCTCTCTCTCTCTCTCTCTCACTCTCTCTCTCACTGGAGAGGTACAGACAAGAGATACCAAGCTGGTACCATCACTGGACAGGGTACAGACAAGAGCTACCATGCTGGTACCATCACTGGACAGGGTACAGACAAGAGATACCAAGCTGGTACCATCACTGGACAGGGTACAGACAAGAGATACCAAGCTGGTACCATCACTGGACAGGGTACAGACAAGAGATACCAAGCTGGTACCATCACTGGACAGGGTACAAACAAGAGATACCAAGTTGGTACCATCACTGGACAGGGTACAGACAAGAGCTACCAAGCTGGTACCGTCACTGGACAGGGTACAGACAAGAGCTACCAAGCTGGTACCATCACTGGACAGGGTACAGACAAGAGCTACCAAGCTGGTACCATCACTGGACAGGGTACAGACAAGAGCTACCAAGTTGGTACCATCACTGGACAGGGTACAGACAAGAGCTACCATGCTGGTACCATCACTGGACAGGGTACAGACAAGAGCTACCATGCTGGTACCATCACTGGACAGGGTACAGACAAGAGTTACCAAGCTGGTACCATCACTGGACAGGGTACAGACAAGAGTTACCAAGCTGGTACCATCACTGGACAGGGTACAGACAAGACCTACCAAGTTGGTACCATCACTGGACAGGGTACAGACAAGAGTTACCAAGCTGGTACCATCACTGGACAGGGTACAGACAAGAGTTAAAAGCTGGTACCATCACTGGACAGGGTACAGACAAGACCTACCAAGTTGGTACCATCACTGGACAGGGTACAGACAAGAGCTACCAACCTGGTACCATCACTGGACAGGGTAAAGACAGGAGCTACCAAGCTGGTACCATCACTGGACAGGGTACAGACAGGAACTACCAAGCTGGTACCATCACTGGACAGGGTACAGACAGGAACTACCAAGCTGGTACCATCACTGGACAGGGTACAGACAAGAGCTACCATGCTGGTACCATCACTGGACAGGGTACAGACAAGAGCTACCATGCTGGTACCATCACTGGACAGGGTACAGACAAGAGTTACCAAGCTGGTACCATCACTGGACAGGGTACAGACAGGAACTACCAAGCTGGTACCATCACTGGACAGAGTACAGACAGGACCCACCAAGCTGGTACCATCACTGGACAGGGTACAGACAAGAGCTACCATGCTGGTACCATCACTGGACAGGGTACAGACAAGAGCTACCATGCTGGTACCATCACTGGACAGGGTACAGAGAAGAGTTACCAAGCTGGTACCATCACTGGACAGGGTACAGACAAGAGTTACCAAGCTGGTACGATCACTGGACAGGGTACAGACAAGAGCTACCAAGTTGGTACCATCACTGGAGAGGGTACAGACAAGAATTACCAAGCTGGTACCATCACTGGACAGGGTACAGACAAGAGTTACCAAGCTGGTACCATCACTGGACAGGGTACAGACAAGAGTTACCAAGCTGGTACCATCACTGGACAGGGTACAGACAAGAGCTACCATGCTGGTACCATCACTGGACAGGGTACAGACAAGAGTTACCAACCTGGTACCATCACTGGAGAGGGCACAGACAAGAGCTACCAAGTTGGTACCATCACTAGAGAGGGTACAGACAAGAGTTACCAAGCTGGTACCATCACTGGACAGGGTACAGACAAGAGCTACCAAGCTGGTACCATCACTGGACAGGGTACAGACAAGAGCTACCAAGTTGGTACCATCACTGGACAGGGTACAGACAAGAGCTACCAAGCTGGTACCATCACTGGACAGGGTACAGACAAGAGCTACCATGCTGTTACCATCACTGGACAGGGTACAGACAAGAGTTACCAAGCTGGTACCATCACTGGACAGGGTACAGACAAGAGTTACCAAGCTGGTACCATCACTGGACAGGGTACAGACAAGAGCTACCAAGCTGGTACCATCACTGGAGAGGGTACAGACAAGAGCTACCAAGTTGGTACCATCTCTAGAGAGGGTACAGACAAGAGTTAACAAGCCGGTACCATCACTGGACAGGGTACATACAAGAGCTACCAAGCTGGTACCATCACTGGACAGGGTACAGACAAGAGCTACCAAGTTGGTACCATCACTGGACAGGGTACAGACAAGAGCTACCAAGCTGGTACCATCACTGGACAGGGTACAGACAAGAGCTACCAAGTTTGTACCATCACTGGACATGGTACAGACAAGAGCTACCATGCTGGTACCATCACTGGACAGGGTACAGACAAGAGCTACCAAGTTGGTACCATCACTGGACAGGGTACAGACAAGAGCTACCATGCTGGTACCATCACTGGACAGGGTACAGACAAGAGCTACCAAGTTGGTACCATCACTGGACAGGGTACAGACAAGAGCTACCAAGTTGGTACCATCACTGGACAGGGTACAGACAAGAGCTACCAAGTTGGTACCATCACTGGACAGGGTACAGACAAGAGCTACCAAGTTGGTACCATCACTCAGAAACTAAGCTTACAAAGACAGCCTGACAGCACTCAATGTTTGATTTCTCAGGAAAGAGGAACTACGAGAAGATCGCATTCAAACCGTCAAGACACTGAACACTTGTGCCATGCACCAAGACGAAGAAATATCTGAACGAGTCCACAACTGTCAACAACGGGATAAAACTTCGTGGCAGAAGATGCAACATTAATGTGTGTAAAGTTTTTATAGCAAGTATAATAATAAGTAGAGGTTGTTGTAGCATATGTTGCAGTTGTTGTTGTACATGTTGTAGCATATGTTGCAGTTGTTGTTGTACATGTTGTAGCATATGTTGCAGTTGTTGTTGTACATGTTGTAGTATATGTTGCAGTTGTTGTTGTACATGTTGTAGTATATGTTGCAGTTGTTGTTGTACATGTTGTAGCATATGTTGCAGTTGTTGTTGTACATGTTGTAGCATATGTTGCAGTTGTTGTTGTACATGTTGTAGCATATGTTGCAGTTGTTGTTGTACATGTTGTATTATATGTTGCAGTTGTTGTTGTACATGTTGTAGCATATGTTGCAGTTGTTGTTGTACATGTTGTAGTATATGTTGCAGTTGTTGTTGTACATGTTGTAGCATATGTTGCAGTTGTTGTTGTACATGTTGTAGCATATGTTGCAGTTGTTGTTGTACATGTTGTAGTATATGTTGCAGTTGTTGTTGTACATGTTGTAGTATATGTTGCAGTTGTTGTTGTACATGTTGTAGCATATGTTGCAGTTGTTGTTGTACATGTTGTAGTATATGTTGCAGTTGTTGTTGTACATGTTGTAGCATATGTTGCAGTTGTTGTTGTACATGTTGTAGCATATGTTGTAGTTGTTGTTGTACATGTTGTAGTATATGTTGCAGTTGTTGTTGTACATGTTGTAGCATATGTTGCAGTTGTTGTTGTACATGTTGTAGTATATGTTGCAGTTGTTGTTGTACATGTTGTAGCATATGTTGCAGTTGTTGTTGTACATGTTGTAGTATATGTTGCAGTTGTTGTTGTACATGTTGTAGCATATGTTGTAGTTGTTGTTGTACATGTTGTAGTATATGTTGCAGTTGTTGTTGTACATGTTGTAGCATATGTTGCAGTTGTTGTTGTACATGTTGTAGCATATGTTGCAGTTGTTGTTGTACATGTTGTAGCATATGTTGCAGTTGTTGTTGTACATGTTGTAGCATATGTTGCAGTTGTTGTTGTACATGTTGTAGCATATGTTGCAGTTGTTGTTGTACATGTTATAGCATATGTTGCAGTTGTTGTTGTACATGTTGTAGCATATGTTGCAGTTGTTGTTGTACATGTTGTAGTATATGTTGCAGTTGTTGTTGTACATGTTGTAGCATATGTTGCAGTTGTTGTTGTACATGTTGTAGCATATGTTGCAGTTGTTGTTGTACATGTTGTAGTATATGTTGCAGTTGTTGTTGTACATGTTGTAGCATATGTTGCAGTTGTTGTTGTACATGTTATAGCATATGTTGCAGTTGTTGTTGTACATGTTGTAGCATATGTTGCAGTTGTTGTTGTACATGTTGTAGCATATGTTGCAGTTGTTGTTGTACATGTTGTAGTATATGTTGCAGTTGTTGTTGTACATGTTGTAGTATATGTTGCAGTTGTTGTTGTACATGTTGTAGTATATGTTGCAGTTGTTGTTGTACATGTTGTAGTATATGTTGCAGTTGTTGTTGTACATGTTGTAGCATATGTTGCAGTTGTTGTTGTACATGTTGTAGTATATGTTGCAGTTGTTGTTGTACATGTTGTAGCATATGTTGTAGTTGTTGTTGTACATGTTGTAGTATATGTTGCAGTTGTTGTTGTACATGTTGTAGCATATGTTGCAGTTGTTGTTGTACATGTTGTAGCATATGTTGCAGTTGTTGTTGTACATGTTGTAGCATATGTTGCAGTTGTTGTTGTACATGTTGTAGCATATGTTGTAGTTGTTGTTGTACATGTTGTAGTATATGTTGCAGTTGTTGTTGTACATGTTGTAGCATATGTTGCAGTTGTTGTTGTACATGTTGTAGTATATGTTGCAGTTGTTGTTGTACATGTTGTAGCATATGTTGCAGTTGTTGTTGTACATGTTGTAGTATATGTTGCAGTTGTTGTTGTACATGTTGTAGCATATGTTGTAGTTGTTGTTGTACATGTTGTAGTATATGTTGCAGTTGTTGTTGTACATGTTGTAGCATATGTTGCAGTTGTTGTTGTACATGTTGTAGCATATGTTGCAGTTGTTGTTGTACATGTTGTAGCATATGTTGCAGTTGTTGTTGTACATGTTGTAGCATATGTTGCAGTTGTTGTTGTACATGTTGTAGCATATGTTGCAGTTGTTGTTGTACATGTTATAGCATATGTTGCAGTTGTTGTTGTACATGTTGTAGCATATGTTGCAGTTGTTGTTGTACATGTTGTAGCATATGTTGCAGTTGTTGTTGTACATGTTGTAGCATATGTTGCAGTTGTTGTTGTACATGTTGTAGTATATGTTGCAGTTGTTGTTGTACATGTTGTAGTATATGTTGCAGTTGTTGTTGTACATGTTGTAGCATATGTTGCAGTTGTTGTTGTACATGTTGTAGCATATGTTGCAGTTGTTGTTGTACATGTTGTAGCATATGTTGCAGTTGTTGTTGTACATGTTGTAGTATATGTTGCAGTTGTTGTTGTACATGTTGTAGCATATGTTGCAGTTGTTGTTGTACATGTTGTAGCATATGTTGCAGTTGTTGTTGTACATGTTGTAGTATATGTTGCAGTTGTTGTTGTACATGTTGTAGTATATGTTGCAGTTGTTGTTGTACATGTTGTAGTATATGTTGCAGTTGTTGTTGTACATGTTGTAGCATATGTTGCAGTTGTTGTTGTACATGTTGTAGTATATGTTGCAGTTGTTGTTGTACATGTTGTAGCATATGTTGCAGTTGTTGTTGTAGTATATTTCATCCATCCATTTCCATCTCTTCTCTAAATTCCACGATATTTTCTTCCTGTGTTTGATGTTGGTAGTGGCTGGAGGGAGTGGAGGGTGGGGAGAGAGTCTTCTGATTTACGACCTTGGTCTTAAATACCATGATATAGCACACTAGTCCATCATCTGTACACAAGTACTGTTGATAGTACTCCTGAGATAGTATCAGTACGGACTCTGAAGTCCTCTATTATCTTCCCCGCGTACTCTGGCAGTATGTACTTCCTTATTCCTTCGTTCTTGCTTCCTTCCTTCTTTCTTTCTTTCTTTCATTCGTACCTTCCTTGCCCCAGGTGTGCAGCAGGTCAACTGAGGGAGTGCTGACCTACTCTGCTCTGACCTCTCCTTCCCACCTCCTTCTACTATCTCCTCCCTCCATCCCTCACCCTCCCTCACCCTCCCTCCTCCTCCCTCCCCCTCCCTCACCCTCCTCACCCTCCCTCACCCTCCCTCCTCCTCCCTCACCCTCCCTCACCCTCCTCTCCCTCCCTCACCCTCCCTCACCCTCCCTCACCCTCCCTCACCCTCCCTCCTCCTCCCTCCCCCTCCCTCACCCTCCTCACCCTCCCTCACCCTCCCTCCTCCTCCCTCACCCTCCCTCACCCTCCCTCACCCTCCCTCACCCCCTCACCCTCCCTCACCCTCCTCACCCTCCCTCACCCTCCCTCACCCTCCTCACCCTCCCTCACCCTCCCTCACCCTCCTCACCTCCCTCACCCTCCCTCACAATCCTCACCCTCCTCACCCTCTCTCACCCTCCTCACCCTCCTCACCCTCCCTCTCCCTCCCTCACCCTCCTCACCCTCCCTCATCCTCTCTCACCCTCCCTCACCCTCCCTCACCCTACCTCACCCTCCCTCACCCTCCCTCACCCTCCTCACCCTCCCTCACACTCCTCACCTTCCCTCACACTCCTCACCCTCTTCACCCTCCCTCACCCTTCCCCTCCCTCCCCCTCCCTCCCCCTCCCTCACCCCCCTCACCCTCCCTCACCCTCCCTCACTCTCCCTCACCCTCCTCACCCTCACTCACCCTCCTCACCCTCCTCACCCTCCCTCCCCCTCCCTCACACTCCTCACCTTCCCTCACCCTCCTCACCATCCCTCACCCTCCCTCACCCTCCCTCACCCTCCTCACGCTCCTCACCCTCCCTCATCCTCTCTCACCTTCCCTCACCGTCCCTCACCCTCCCTCACCCTCCTCACGCTCCTCACCCTCCCTCATCCTCTCTCACCCTCCCTCACCCTCCCTCACCCTACCTCACCCTCCTCACCCTCCTCACCCTCCCTCATCCTCTCTCACCCTCCCTCACCCTCCTTCACCCTCTCTCACCCTCCTCACCCTCCTCACCCTCCCTCACCTTCCCTCACCCTCCCTCACCCTCCCTCACCCTCCCTCACTCTCCCTCACCCTCCTCACCCTCCCTCACCCTCCTCACCCTCAATCATCCTCTCTCACCCTCCCTCACCCTCCCTCACCCTACCTCACCCTCCTCACCCTCCCTCACGCTCCCTCACCCTCCCTCACCCTCCTCACCCTCCTCACCCTCCCTCATCCTCTCTCACCCTCCTTCACCCTCCTTCACCTTCCCTCACCCTCCCTCACCCTCTCTCACCCTCCCTCACCCTCCCTCACCCTCCTCACCCTCCCTCACCCCCCTCACCCTCCCTCACGCTCCCTCACCCTCCTCACCCTCCTCACCCTCCCTCACCCTCCTCACCCACCCGAACCCTCTCACACCCTCCCTCACCCTCCCTCACCCTCCATCACTCTCCTCGTCCTCCCTCACCCTCCTCACCCTCCCTCACCCTCCCTAACCCTCTCTCTCCCTCCCTCACCCTCCTCACCCGCCCTCACCCTTCCTCACCCTCCTCACCCTCCCTCACCCTCCTCACCCTCTCTCACCCTCCCTCACCTCTCTCCTCTCTCGCCCTCCCTCACCTCTCTCCTCTCTCACCCTCCCTCTCCTCTTTCCTCTCTCACCCTCCCTCACCTCTCTCCTCTCTCACCCTCCCTCACCTCTCTCCTCTCTCACCCTCCCTCATCCTCCCTCACCTCTCTCCTCTCTCACCCTCCCTTACCTCTCTCATCCTCCCTCACCCTCCTCACCCTCCCTCACCCTCCTCACCCTCCCTCACCCTCGTCACCCTCCCTCACCCTCCTCACCCTCTCCTCACCATCTCTCACACTCCTCACCATCTCTCACACTCCTCACCATCCCTCACACTCCTCACCTTCCCTCACACTCCTCACCTTCCCTCACACTCCTCACCATCCCTCACCCTCCCTCACCCTCCTCACCCTCCCCACCCTCCTCACCCTCCCTCACCCTCTCTCACCCTCCCCCTCCCCATCATCTCTTTCCAAGACATGTACAGCAATACTTATGTATATATATATATATATATATATATATATATATATATATATATATATATATATATATATATATATATATATATATATATATATATATATACATATATATATTTATATATATATATATATATATATATATATATATATATATATATATATATATATATATATATATATATATATATATATATATATATGTATATATATATACATATATATATATATATATATATATATATATATATATATATATATATATATATACATATATATATATATATATATATATATATATATATATATATATATATATATATATATATATATATATATATATATATATATATATATATATATATATATATATATATATATATATATATATATATATTTATATTGTTGACTTGTGATCAATGGGAGAGGGTGTGGTCTTATGTCACCAGCTGTTACAGCTCTCCCTAGCTCCTTTCGTACTCACTTTACCCTCCCTCACTCCCTCATTTCCTTCCTCTCTCCCTCTCTCCCTCTCTCCCTCTCTCCGTCTCTCCCTCTCTCCCTCCACTGTGTGACGCACACCTTCCTAGGAACTAGAGACCTTACACCTTCCCTGGGTAATTAACGCGCTTGCCCAGGGTGAATAACACACCTACCCAGGGTGATTAACATTTACAGTGAGTTGACCACCCCGCCCTTCAGTGTGCAGGCACTGTGCCACATCACCACCCCGTCTTGTCTTTCACAGTGCAGGCACTGTGCCACATCACCTCCCCATCCTTCAGAGTGCAGGCACTGTGCCACACCACCACCCCGTCCTTCAGAGTGCAGGCACTGTGCCACATCACCACCCCGTCCTTCAGAGTGCAGGCACTGTGCCACACCACCACCCCGTCCTTCAGAGTGCAGGCACTGTGCCACATCACCACCCCGTCCTTCAGAGTGAAGGCACTGTGCCACATCACCACCCCGTCCTTCAGAGTGAAGGCACTGTGCCACATCACCACCCCGTCCTTCAGAGTGAAGGCACTGTGCCACATCACCACCCCGTCCTTCAGAGTGCAGGCACTGTGCCACATCACCACCCCGTCCTTCAGAGTGCAGGCACTGTGCCACATCACCACCCCGTCCTTCAGAGTGCAGGCACTGTGCCACATCACCACCCCGTCCTTCAGAGTGAAGGCACTGTGCCACATCACCACCCCGTCCTTCAGAGTGAAGGCACTGTGCCACATCACCACCCCGTCCTTCAGAGTGCAGGCACTGTGCCACACCACCACCCCGTCCTTCAGAGTGCAGGCACTGTGCCACATCACCACCCCGTCCTTCAGAGTGCAGGCACTGTGCCACATCACCACCCCGTCCTTCAGAGTGAAGGCACTGTGCCACATCACCACCCCGTCCTTCAGAGTGCAGGCACTGTGCCACACCACCACCCCGTCCTTCAGAGTGCAGGCACTGTGCCACATCACCACCCCGTCCTTCAGAACGGAGGCGTTATGTGTGGCTGTAGTGATGTCAGTGTAGCGTTATGTGGAGGTGCAGTGATGTCAGTGTAGCGTTATGTGGAGGTGCAGTGATGTCAGTGTAGCGTTATGTGTGGGTGTAGTGATGTCAGTGTAGCGCTATGTGTGGATGCAGTGATGTCAGTGATGTCATTGTATCGTTATGTGTGGGTGTAGTGATGTCAGTGTAGCATTATGTGCAGGTGCAGTGATGTCAGTGTAGCGTTTTGTGGAGGTGCAGTGATGTAAGTGTAGCGTTATGTAAGGGTGTAGTGATGTCAGTGTAGCGTTATGTGCAGGTGTAGTGATGTCAGTGTAGCGTTATGTGTGGGTGTAGTGATGTCAGTGTAGCGTTATGTGTGGCTGTAGTGATGTCAGTGAAGCGTTACGTGTGGGTGTAGTGATGTCAGTGTAGCGTTATGTGTGGGTGTAGTGATGTCAGTGTAGCGTTATGTGTGGCTGTAGTGATGTAAGTGAAGCGTTATGTGTAGCTGTAGTGATGTCATTGTAGCGTTATGTGTGGGTGTAGTGATGTCAGTGTAGCGTCATGTGAGGGTGTAGTGATGTCAGTGAAGCGTTATGTGTGGCTGTAGTGATGTCAGTGTAGCGTTATGTGTGACTGTAGTGATGTCAGTGTAGCGTTATGTGTGGGTGTAGTGATGTCAGTGTAGCGTTATGTGTGGCTGTAGTGATGTCAGTGTAGCGTTATGTGTGGCTGTAGTGATGTCAGTGTAGCGTTATATGTGGGTGTAGTGATGTCAGTGTAGCGTTATGTGAGGCTGCAGTGATATCAGTGTAGCGTTATGTATGGGTGTTGTGATGTCAGTGTAGCGTTATGTGTGGCTGTAGTGATGTGAGTGTACCGTTATGTGTGGCTGTAGTGATGTCAGTGTAGCGTTATGTGCGGCTGTAGTGATATCAATGTAGCGTTATGTGTGGCTGTAGTGATGTCAGTGTAGCGTTATGTGTGGGTGTAGTGATGTCAGTGTAGCGTTATGTGTGGCTGTAATGATGTCAGTGTAGCGTTATGTGTGGGTGTAGTGATGTCAGTGTAGCGTCATGTGTGGCTGTAGTGATGTCAGTGTAGCGTTATGTGTGGGTGTAGTGATGTCAGTGTAGCGTTATGTGTGGGTGTAATGATGTCAGTGTAGCGTTATGTGTGGCTGCAGTGATGTCAGTGTAGCGTTATGTGTGGGTGTAGTGATGTCAGTGTAGCGTTATGTGTGGCTGTAGTGATGTCAGTGTAGCGTTATGTGAGGCTGCAGTGATATCAGTGTAGCGCTATGTATGGGTGTTGTGATGTCAGTGTAGCGTTATGTGTGGCTGTAGTGATGTGAGTGTACCGTTATGTGTGGCTGTAGTGATGTCAGTGTAGCGTTATGTGTGGGTGTAGTGATGTCAGTGTAGCGTTATGTGTGGGTGTAGTGATGTCAGTGTAGCGTTATGTGTGGCTGTAGTGATGTCAGTGTAGCGTTATATGCGTGTGTAGTAACGTCAGTGTAGCGTTATGTGTGGCTGTAATGATGTCAGTGTAGCGTTATGTGTGGCTGTAGTGATGTCAGTGTAGCTTTATGTGTGGCTGTAGTGACTTCAGTGTAGCGTTATGTGTGGGTGTAGTGATGTCAGTGTAGCTTTATGTGTGGCTGTAGTGACTTCAGTGTAGTGTTATGTGTGGGTGTAGTGATGTCAATGTAGCGTTATGTGTGGCTGTAATGATGTCAGTGTAGCGTTATGTGTGGGTGTAGTGATGTCGGTGTAGCGTTATGTGTGGCTGTAGTGATGTCAGTGTAGCGTTATGTGTGGCTGTAGTGATGTCAGTGTAGCGTTATGTGTGGCTGTAGTGATGTCAGTGTAGCGTTATGTGTGGCTGTAGTGATGTCAGTGTAGCGTTATGTGTGGGTGTAGTGATGTCAGTGTAGCGTTATGTGTGGCTGTAGTGATGTCAGTGTAGCGTTATATGTGGCTGTAATGATGTTAGTGTAGCGTTATGTGTGGGTGTAGTGATGTCAGTGTAGCGTTATGTGTGGCTGTAGTGATGTCAGTGTAGCGTTATGTGTGGGTGTAGTGATGTCAGTGTAGCTTTATGTGTGGGTGTAGTGATGTCAGTGTAGCGTTATGTGTGGCTGCAGTGATGTCAGTGTAGCGTTATGTGTGGGTGTAGTGATGTCAGTGCAGCGTTATGTGTGGCTGTAGTGATGTCAGTGTAGCGTTATGTGAGGC
>NC_091295.1:66467997-66477997 GCF_038502225.1 Cherax quadricarinatus | reverse complement strand
TGAATAAAGATTCCCATATGCTGCATAAGTGTCTCAACGTTCCCTCCAGTGTTCCCTCCAGTGCTCCTCCAGTGTTCCCTCCAGTGTTCCCTCCAGTGTTCCCTCCAGTGCTCCTCCAGTGTTCCCTCCAGTGCTCCTCCAGTGTTCCCTCCAGTGTTCTCTCCAGTGTTCCCTCCAGTGCTCCTCCAGTGTTCCCTCCAGTGTTCCCTCCAGTGTTCCCTCCAGTGTTCCCTCCAGTGCTCCTCCAGTGTTCCCTCCAGTGCTTCTCCAGTGTTCCCTCCAGTGTTCTCTCCAGTGTTCTCTCCAGTGCTCCTCCAGTGTTCCCTCCAGTGTTCCCTCCAGTGTTCCCTCCAGTGCTCCTCCAGTGCTCCTTCCAGTGTTCCCTCCAGTGCTCCTCCAGTGTTCCCTCCAGTGTTCCCTCCAGTGTTCCCTCCAGTGCTCCTCCAGCGTTCCCTCCAGTGTTCCCTCAAGTGTTCCCTCCAGTGCTCCTCCAGCGTTCCCTCCAGTGTTCCCTCCAGTGCTCCTCCAGTGTTCCCTCTAGTGCTCCATCCAGTGTTCCATCCAGTGCTCCTCTAGAGTTCCCTCCAGTGTTCTCTCCAGTATTCTCTCCAGTGTTCCCTCCAGTGCTCCCTCCAGTGCTCCCTGTAGTCTGCCCTCCAGTGCTCCCTCCAGTGCTCCCTCCAGTGCTCCCTCCAGTGCTCCCTCCAGTACTCCCTCCAGTGCTCCCTCCAGTGTTCCTCCAGTGCTCCCTCCAGTGTTCCTTCCAGTGTTCTCTCCAGTGTTCCCTCTAGTGCTCCCTCTAGTGCTCCCTCCAGTGCTCCCTCCAATGTTCCATTTAGTGTTCCCTCCAGTGTTCTCTCCAGTGTTTCCTCTAGTGCTCTCTCCAGCGTTCTCTCCAGTGTTCCCTCCAGTGTTCTCTCCGGTGCTCCCTCCAGTGCATCCTCCAGTTTTCCCTCCAGTGCTCCCTCCAGTGCTCCCTCCAGTGCTCCCTCCAGTGTTCTCTCCAGTGTTCCCTCCAGTGTTCCCTTCAGTGTTTCCTCCAGTGCTCCCTCCAGTGTTCCCTCCAGTGCTCCCTCCAGTGTTTCCTCCAGTGCTCCCTCCAGTGTTCCCTCTAGTGCTCCATCCAGTGCTCCCTCCAGTGTTCCCCCCAGTGCTCCCTCCAGTGCTCCCTCCAGTGCTCTCTCCAGTGCTCTCTCCAGTACTCCCTTCAGTGCTCCCTCCAGTGCTCCCTCCAGTGCTCCCTCCAGTGCTCTCTCCAGTACTCCCTTCAGTGCTCCCTCCAGTGCTCCCTCCAGTGCTCCCTCCAGTGCTCTCTCCAGTACTCCCTTCAGTGCTCCCTCCAGTGCTCCCTCCAGTGTGTCTTGTTAAAAGTCTAACCCACCTGGCTGTTTCTCCAGCTATCAGTCTAGCCCACCTGTCTGTCTCTCTAACTGGGTTAAGACAAGATATATTGCAGTTCTCGTCTAGATTGAAAATCCGTTTCTGTTTGAGCTATTAATCTGGCTTTATTTCAGTGATAAATCGCCTCTATTGATGATTTAAATATTTGCTTTAATCTATCTACTGGTAATTGTGAGTCTATCTCTCTCTCTACACCCGCATGTTATCTCCCTTTAATCCCTCTCTTTTAGTAATTCTCTCTTTCTTCTTTCCTTGGATACAGGGAAAAATGGTGTGTAAGGTGGTGGGTGACTAGCATCGCTCAGTCTGGCGTCACATTGATGGTGTCAGCGTCAAGAAGCGATAGTGACCATCATTATCCAGCAGGATATTATTGCCAATACACCTAATGTAACGTATCGTAACGTAAAGTAACGTAATGTAACGTAACGTGACGTAACGTAACCTAACCTAACCTAATCTAACCTACCCTGACCTAACCTAACCTAACCTAACCTAAACTAACCTAAACTAACCTACCTAACCTAACCTAACCTAATCTAACCAAACTTAACCTAACCTAACCTAACCTAACCTAGCCTAACCTAACCTAACCTAATCTAACCTAACTTAACCTAACCTAACCTAAACTAACCTAAACTAACCTAACGTAACCTAATCTAAACTAACCTAACCTAACCTAACCTAACCTAACCTAACTTAACCTAACCTAACCTAACCTAACCTAACCTAACTTAACCTAACCTAACCTAACCTAACCTAAACTAACCTAACTTAACCTAACCTAACCCAACCTAACTTAACCTAACCTAACCTAAACTAACCTAACCTAACCTAACCTAACCTAACCTAACCTAACCTAACCTAACCTAACCTAATCTAACCTACCCTAACCTAATCTAACCTACCCTAACCTAACCTAACCTAACCTAACCTAACCTAACCTAACCTAACCTAACCTAACCTAACCTAACCTAACCTAACCTAACTCAACCTAATCTAAGCTAACCTAAC
This sequence comes from Cherax quadricarinatus, assembly GCF_038502225.1. Lineage (NCBI taxonomy): Eukaryota > Metazoa > Arthropoda > Malacostraca > Decapoda > Parastacidae > Cherax > Cherax quadricarinatus. The sequence continues at coordinate 66,475,582 of NC_091295.1, read as the reverse complement.
CTTGGGTGACTTGGACCTGCCTAGCATGGGCCTAGTGGCCCATGTTAGGCAGTTCCAAGTCACCCACTGGCCCAATCTAGTCAATTCCTCTCACACCCACATATAACACTCATGTATTTGTGTGATGTTTTTAATCACTACTTGTGCAAAACATGTCATCAACGTGTATAAGTCATGTCATCAACGTGTATAAGTCATGTCATCAACGTGTATAAGTCATGTCATCAACGTGTATAAGTCATGTCATCAACGTGTATAAGTCACGTCATCAACGTGTATAAGTCATGTCATCAACTTGTATAAGTCATGTCATCAACGTGTATAGGCCATGTCATCAACGTGTGTAAGTCATGTCATCAACGTGTATAAGTCATGTCATCAACGTGCATAAGTCATGTCATCAACGTGTATAAGTCATGTCATCAGCGTGTATAAGTCATGTCATCAACGTGTATAAGTCATGTCATCAACGTGTATAATTCATGTCATCAACTTGTATAAGTCATGTCATCAACGTGTATAAGTCATGTCATCAACGTGTATAAGTCATGTCATCAACGTGTATAAGTTATGTCATCAACGTGTATAAGTCATGTCATCAACGTGTATAAGTCATGTCATCAACGATTATTATTTATTTCTTTAACTGTTTACGGTATTCAAATAAACTGATTTTTATAGTGGGCTAGAAGATAAATTATGTAACATCACAGTCACTAGTGAAATGGTTGTGAAGCAGATAGACAGACTGAAGCAGTGCATAAGTGTTCGCAATAAAGCTAATAGAATCCTTGGCTTCATATCAAGAAGCATAAATAATAGGAGTCCTCAGGTTGTTCTTCAACTCTATACATCCTTGGTTAGGCCTCATTTAGATTATGCTGCACAGTTTTGGTCACCGTATTACAGAATGGATATAAATTCTCTGGAAAATGTACAAAGGAGGATGACAAAGATGATCCCATGTATCAGAAACCTTCCCTATGAGGATAGACTAAGGGCCCTGAAACTGCACTCTCTAGAAAGACGTAGAATTAGGGGGGATATGATTGAGGTTTATAAGTGGAAGACAGGAATAAATAAAGGGGATGTAAATAGTGTGCTGAAAATATCTAGCCTAGACAGGACTCGCAGCAATGGTTTTAAGTTGGAAAAATTCAGATTCAGGAGGGATATAGGAAAGTACTGGTTTGGTAATAGAGTTGTGGATGAGTGGAACAAACTCCCAAGTACCGTTATAGAGGCCAGAACGTTGTGTAGCTTTAAAAATAGGTTGGATAAATACATGAGTAGATGTGGGTGGGTGTGAGTTGGACCTGATAGCTTGTGCTAACAGGTCGGTTGCCGTGTTCCTCCCTTAAGTCAATGTGACCTGACCTGACTAGGTTGGGTGCATTGGCTTAAGCCGGTAGGGACTTGGACCTGCCTCGCATGGGCCAGTAGGCCTTCTGCAGTGTTCCTTCGTTCTTATGTTCTTATGTTCTTAAAATAAGTCGCCGGGTCCTGATGAGGTTTTTTCAAGGGTTCTTAAGGAATGCAAAATGGAACTCTGTGAACCATTAACTAATATTTATAATTTATCTCTTCAAACAGGTGTAGTGTCTGATACGTGGAAGATGGTTAATGTAATTCCTATTTTAAAAACAGGGGACAAGTCGTTACCGTCAAATTACCGCCCAATAAGCCTGACCTCAATTGTAGGCAAATTACTAGAGTCAATTATAGCTGAGATTATAAGAAGCCATCTCGATAAGCATAGCTTGATTAATGATACTCAGCATGGATTCACAAGAGGCCGGTCTTGTCTAACTAATTTATTAACTTTCTTCGGTAAAGCTTTTGAGGCTGTTGACCACGATAAAGAATTTGATATTATTTACTTAGATTTTAGTAAGGCATTTGATAGAGTTCCGCACCAAAGACTGTTGAAGAAAGTAGCAGCTCATGGCATTGGGGGAAGGGTGCTCTCGTGGATCGAATCATGGCTCACAGACAGGAAGCAAAGAGTGTCCATGGAAATAAATGGTATAAAATACCGACACAATGGCAATATAAACACAAATGCAGTATAATGTGATCCTTTATTGACTACGTTTCGCCCACACAGTGGGCTTTTTCAAGTCACAAACAGGGGTGATGAATGGTTTGAAAAACCGACAAGTTGAAGATTGAGACACTTATGCAGCATATGGGAATCTTTATTCAGGAAACGTTTCGCCACACAGTGGCTTCATCAGTCCAATACAAAGAGGAAGGCGTAAGGAGAGGAGGAGAATGAGGTAATCAGTCCCTCAACCTGGAGTCGATGTGTTCAGTCCATCAATCTTGTAGAATGTACAGCATAGGGCCGTAGACGTGGCTTATATACTGTAGTGAGGTGCCGTCACCTCACTACAGTATATAAGCCACGTCTACGGCCCTATGCTGTACATTCTACAAGATTGATGGACTGAACACATCGACTCCAGGTTGAGGGACTGATTACCTCATTCTCCTCCTCTCCTTACGCCTTCCTCTTTGTATTGGACTGATGAAGCCACTGTGTGGCGAAACGTTTCCTGAATAAAGATTCCCATATGCTGCATAAGTGTCTCAATCTTCACAAACAGGGGGTTAAATCCGAGTGGGGATCTGTAACAAGTGGCGTTCCACAGGGATCAGTCTTGGGCCCGTTGTTGTTTATAATATATATCAATGATCTTGATGAGGGAATTACTAGCGATATGAGCAAATTCGCCGATGACACAAAGATAGGTAGGATAATTGATTCAAACGTAGATGTTATGGAATTTCAGGAGGATTTAAACAAACTCTATTCTTGGTCAGAAAAGTGGTAGATGCAGTTCAATGTAGATAAATGCAAGGTTCTGAAGCTTGGGAGTGCCCATAACCCTAGTACTTATAAGTTAAATGATGTAGAACTTAGCCATACAGATTGCGAAAAGGACTTGGGGGTTATGGTGAGCAGCAACCTTAAACCAAGACAGCAATGCCTAAACATACATAATAAGGCAAATAGATTACTGGGATTTATATCAAGAAGTGTAAGCAACAGAAGTCCAGAGGTCATACTGCAGCTTTATACATCATTAGTAAGGCCTCACCTAGATTATGCAGCTCAGTTCTGGTCTCCATATTACAGAATGGACATAAATTCGTTAGAAAACATTCAGCGTAGGATGACTAAATTAATACACATCACTAGAAATCTTCCTTATGAAGAAAGATTGATGACTCTTAAGTTACATTCACTTGTTAGACGAAGAATGAGGGGAGACCTGATCGAAGTGTATAAGTGGAAGATAGGTATTAATAAAGGGGATATTAATAAGGTCTTGAGGATGTCTCTCCAAGAGAGAACCCGCAGTAATGGATTTAAATTAGATAAGTTTAGATTTAGAAAGGACATAGGAAAGTATTGGTTTGGAAATAGGGTAGTTGATGAGTGGAACAGTCTACCTAGTTGGGTTATTGAGGCTGGGACTTTGGGTAGTTTCAAATTTAGGTTGGATAAGTACATGAGTGGGAGGGGTTGGATTTGAGTGGGACTTTCACATCAGAGCTTATTTCTTGGGTGGCATTGAAAATTGGGTTGGGCAAATGTTTTGTTAGTGGGATGAATTGTAAAGGACCTGCCTAGTATGGGCCAACAGTCCTCCTGCAGTGTTCCTCCTTTCTTATGTTCTTATGTTCCTGCGATTTTTTCCCTGGTCCTCTCTCTTTCTCCCTCTTCTCCCTCTTTCTTTCTCCCTCTTCGCCCTCTCTTTTTCTCCCTCTTCGCCCTCTCTCTTTCTCCCTCTTCTCCCTCTTTCTTTCTCCCTCTTCGCCCTCTCTTTTTCTCCCTCTTCTCCCTCTTTCTTTCTCCCTCTTCTACCTCTCTTTTTCTCCCTCTCTCTTTCTCCCTCTTCTCCCTCTTTCTTTCTCCCTCTTCTCCCTCTCTTTTTGTCCCTCTTCTCCCTCTCTCTTTCTCCCTCTTCTCCCTCTTTCTTTCTCCCTCTTCTCTCTCTTTCTCCCTCTTCTCTCTCTTTCTCCCTCTTCTCCCTCTTTCTTTCTCCCTCTTCGCCCTCTCTTTTTCTCCCTCCTCTCCCTCTTTCTTTCTCCCTCTTCTACCTCTCCTTTTCTCCCTCTCTCTTTCTCCCTCTTCTCCCTCTTTCTTTCTCCCTCTTCTCCCTCTCTTTTTCTCCCTCTTCTCCCTCTCTCTTTCTCCCTCTTCTCCCTCTCTCGCCCTTTTCTCTCCCCCCTGCTTCTCCTCTCCCCTCCCCTCTCATCCCTATTCCCCTCAACCATCCTTCATCCCCCCTCCCCTCCCTTTTTCCTTCCCCTCCCCTAGCCACTAATCTCCTTCATGTTCCCCTCCCATCCCTCTCCCCCTTCCCCCCTCCCCATGGGGATTTACCACCCAGAGACACACTAATACCCACAAAAAGAATATATGACCATAAATCCCTAAAGTAATCCCGCGGGTGTAGCGCTATCGCTCAGGGTGTAATCCCCCAGGAGGGGCAGGGGTTGGGGAACCATGGGTGGGGGAGCAGGAGTAGGGGAAGCAGAGGTAGGGGAAGCAGGAGTGGGGGAGGGTACTGAGTGCCCGTATTTCCCCACCACACAGGGACGGGCAGGGAATTACTGTAATAACCTAACCGGGAAATATCTCATTATCTCTGGGGAAATTAGTAATATTCTTCAGGCAGTAAGATGAATATATATACTTTCTTTCCTCCTAGGGAAGAAAGTATTACTCACTCTCTCTTTCTCTCTCTCTTTATATATATATATATATATATATATATATATATATATATATATATATATATATATATATATATATATATATATATATATATATATATATATATATATATATATATATATGTGTGTGTGTGTGTGTGTGTGTGTGTGTGTGTGTGTGTGTGTGTGTGTGTGTGTGTGTGTGTGTGTGTGTGTGTGTGTGTGTGTGTGTGTGTGTGTGTGTGTGTGAGTGTGTGTTTGCGTATAGAGAGAGAGAGAGAGAGAGAGAGAGGGGAAGGAGGGGAGAGAGGGGGAGGGATAGGGGGAGGGGTGAAGAAGCTAGCACACTCCTGGTGGACGTTGCTACAACTGACTTATGGACCAATAAACACCACTATCGACGCCAATCCCTCTCGTCTGATTGGTCGATGCGGATTCAGGGAAAAAGGGGGATTTTCTAGGGGGGAGGGGAGAGGATTTTCTAGGGGAAGGGGGTGGGGGATTTACCTAAAGTTGTGATTGATTCTCCCCATGTGATTGCTTGTGGGGGGAATCACTGACGTCCCCACACACTGGTTATGGGGGAATCACTGACGTCCCCTCACACTGGTTGTGGGGGGAATCACTGACGTCCCCACACACTGGCTGTGGGGGGAATCACTGACGTCCCCTCACACTGGTTGTGAGGGGAATCACAGACGCCCCGACACACTGGTTGTGAGGGGAATCACAGACGTCCCCACACACTGGTTGTGGGGGAATCACAGACGTCCCCACACACTGGTTGTGGGGGAATCACAGATGTCCCCACACACTGGTTGTGAGGGGAATCACAGACGCCCCGACACACTGGTTGTGGGGGAATCACAGATGTCCCCACACACTGGTTGTGAGGGGAATCACAGACGTCCCCACACACTGGTTGTGAGGGGAATCACAGACGTCCCCACACACTGGTTGTGAGGGGAATCACAGACGTCCCCACACACTGGTTGTGAGGGGAATCACAGACGTCCCCACACACTGGTTGTGAGGGGAATCACAGATGTCCCCACACACTGGTTGTGAGGGGAATCACAGATGTCCCCACACACTGGTTGTGAGGGGAATCACAGACGTCCCCACACACTGGTTGTGAGGGGAATCACAGACGTCCCCACACACTGGTTGTGAGGGGAATCACAGATGTCCCCACACACTGGTTGTGAGGGGAATCACAGACGTCCCCACACACTGGTTGTGAGGGGAATCACAGATGTCCCCACACACTGGTTGTGAGGGGAATCACAGACGCCCCGACACACTGGTTGTGAGGGGAATCACAGACGTCCCCACACACTGGTTGTGAGGGGAATCACAGACGTCCCCACACACTGGTTGTGAGGGGAATCACAGACGTGCCCTGTCCAAGACTGATGGACTGAGCACAAGGACTCAGGCTGAAAGGGACTGTTTGCCTCAAACTCCTCCTTCCTCCGCACTGTACTGAAGAAGTCACTGGCCTGGCGAAACATTTCCAGAATAAGGATACCCAGATGCTGCTCAAGTGTCTCATTTATCATCTTGGCAATTCTACGTTAATAAAACAAGTCTTTACCTTTAGAAACGATGTCAAAATTATGTGAGATTGAACAGTGTTCGCACTTATGACATCCTCGTATCTCTAACTCCGATTAAATTGAACATTTTATAAGAGGTAGATAAACAGAATGCTGAAGACGGGATACCTGGAGTCTACCTGGAGTATGGCTGGGACTTGGGTCTACCTGTATGCCTGGAGTCTACCTGGGATACCTGGATTGTGGGTACCCATGCCTGGGATATACCTGGAGTCTACCTGGAAGTGCAGAGCTGGTTCTTGGAGTCAGGGGTCCAAGGGGTCACCGGCACCAAGCCAGGTCCACGACCAGACCTCTAGATCCTAATAGATAAATATTTTGTGCTGAAGTCATCAGCGTCAGGATTTAGAAGGTGAAACACAAGGTGTTGCTAGTGGCTTTGTGCTTGGCATGTTTTGCCACACCTTTATGTTTTCCTGCCACCACCTTCCTTTTCCTTCCCTTCCTTCCTTCCATTCCTTCCTTCTTCCTTCCTTCCTTCCTTCCTTTTCCTTCCTTCCTTCTTCCTTCCTTCTTCCTTCCTTCCTTCCTTCCATTCCTTCCATTCCATTCCATTCCATTATTCATTCCTTTCCATTCCATTCCATTCCTTCTTCCTTCCTTCCTTCCTTATTCCTTCCTTCCTTTCCATTCCATTACATTCATTCATTCCATTCCATTCATTCCATTATTCCATTCCATTCCATTCATTCATTCCATTCCATTCCATTCATTCCATTCCATTCCTTCCTTCCATTCATTCATTCATTCATTCATTCCATTCATTCATTCCTTACCATTCCATTCATTCATTCCATTCCTTCCTTCCATACTATTCCTTCCTTCCATACTATTCCTTCCTTCCATACTATTCCTTCCTTCCATACTATTCCTTCCCTTTTCCATTCCTTTTCCATTCCTTCTTCTTCCCCTTCCATTCCTTCCTTCCTTCCTTTCCTTCTTTTCTTCCTTCCATTCCATTCCATTCCATTCCTTCATTCCATTCATTCCATTCATTCATTCATTCCATTCTTCATTCGATTCATTCATTCTTTATTACATTATTCATTCTTCCATTCATTCATTCCATTCATTCATTCTTCATTCATTATTCCATTCCTTCCATTCATTCCATTCCATTCTTCATTATTCCATTCCATTCATTTTTCATTCCATTCATTCTTATTCATTCATTCTATTCCTTTCATTCATTCATTCATTCATTCCATTCATTCATTATTCATTCCATTCATTCTTTC
>NC_091295.1:66412997-66462997 GCF_038502225.1 Cherax quadricarinatus | reverse complement strand
GGAGCGATAGATGGGGTAATAGACGGAGTTGTTGTGGGTAATAGATGTAGTAATAGATGGAGTGGTAGTCAGGGTGATAGATGGAGTGATAGATGGAGTGGTAGATGGAGCGATAGATGGAACTTTGTGGGTAATAGATGGAGTGATAGATGTAGTGATAGATGGGGTGATAGATGTAGTGATAGATGGGGTGATAGATGGAGTGATAGATGGAGTGATAGATGGAGGGACTGCTCGTGTTTGAATCGGTAATTGTTTTTATTTGTTTGTATGTTTGTTTGTTGCTGTTGTTGTTGTTGTTGTTGTTGTTGTTGTTGTTGTTGTTGTTGTTGGTGGTGGTGGTGTTTCTGTCATCTGCTGTTATTCTTGTTATTCCTTGTTCTTCTCTGCCCTTCGTTTCGCTGTTATTCCTCGTTGCTGCATTGTCGTTGTTATATTACATGTTATTATTGTTGTTGCTGCTATTCGTTGCCGCTGTTACCAAGGCTGCTGTTACTGCTGGCTGCCGTTACTGCCGCCGCTGTTGGCCAGCTGCTGCCGTTACTGCTGCTGCTGGTTACTGCTGGCTGCTGGTTACTGCCGCTGTTACTGCTCGTTGCTGCTACTGCTGCCGCCGTTACTGCCGCCGCTGTTGGCCGCTGCCGCTCGTTACTGGGCTGCTGCTTGCCACGCCGCCGCTGCCATTGCCGCCAAGGTTACTGGCTGCTGCTGTTGCTGCCGCTGTCATTGCTCGCCGTTGCTGTATTGCTGCTGCTCGTCATTGCCGCTGCTGTTACCGTTGCTGCTGTTACTGCTGCCGCTTGCCACGCCGCTTGCTGCTGCCGCTGTTACCGCTGCTGCCGTCGCTGCCGCCGCTGTTACTGCCGCTGCCGTTACCGTCGTCGTCATTGCTGCTGCTGCCATTGCTGCCGTTGTTACTGCCGCTGCTGCTACTGCTGCCGCCGTTATTGCTGCCGCTGGTTACTGCTTTCTGCTGTTGTTGCTTTCGCCGTTATTGCTGCTGCTGTTACTGCTGCTGCTGTTACTGCTGCCGTTGCTACTGCTGCTGCTGTTATTGCTTCGCTGCCGTTACTGCTGCTGCTGCTACTGCTGGGTTGCTGCTGCTGCCGCTGTTACTTGTCACGCCGTTACTGCTGGGCTGCTTGCCATTGCCGCTGCTGTTACTGGTTTGTTGTTACTGCTGCTGTTGTTATTGTTGCTGCTGTTATTGCTGCTGTTGCTGTTATTGTTGTTGTTACTTGGTTGCTGGCTTTTCGCTGTTACTGTTGCTGCTGTTATTAAGCGTTGCTGTTGGCTGTTGCTGCTGTTAATGTTCGCTGCTGTTATTGCTGCTGCTGTTATTATTGCTGCTGTTACTGTTGCTGCTGTTGGCTGAAACATTAACACATACGCATAACGTGATCCCTTATTGTCAACGCTCGCCCATTGGACAGCGGGCTTTTTTCAAGTCACAAACAGATTCACCTGGGGTAGAAGGTACGCGAGCATTTATAGTCAGGTTCAGAATGTTGAGGTCAGGTGGAGAATGCTGCATCTGATGATGTACCGAGGTTATATAGAGTCTAAAAATATTGGAGTAGCCAAAATATTGGGTAGTGTTCCTCTCCATTCCTATGTTCTTAAGTGTGGGATAACGTTGAAGAAGTTTCTGGCGAGTGGTTCAGCTATGTTATAGAAGCCATTATTCTGGTTGAAGTTGTTGGATATAGAGATAAGCGATGATTCCAGGATTCTTCGGTATTGAGTGTTGTCTTCTGTGGCGATAAGTCTTGAGTTTCTGTAGTTTGTGTACGAATGGTATATAATACCACGACTATGGTGCTGTTCGCACCAACTCCTAGGTTGAGGGACTGATTACCTCATCTTCTGTACATAGTTCTACTGTCTTCAAGTTATGTCCTAGAATTTGTATTGATAAAGCCACTGGATGGCGAAACGTCTACAATAAAGATACCCAGATGTTTCACAAGTGTCTTACCCTTTCTGTAGTTTATTAAATGGTTGAATGAATAACGGTGTTGTACACAGGCATTCGTTGTATCGTCAGATCTGGTAGGTAAGACACATATGCAACAGTTAGGCAACTTTATTTCGAAACGTTTTCGCTCACAATAGTCGAATATGCAGGGGGAAGACGATGTCGTCCATCACCCTTGAGTCGTGAGACTTGAGGTTGTCAGTCCTCAGCTTCCGGGAGAAGTTCAGTTCCATAGTCAGGAACTTCTCCAGGCTGAGGGACTGACAACCTCAAATTCTACGACTTCAAGGGTGATGGACTGATTACATCGTCTTCACATCTCTACTGTTCCTGCCTTCTTTCTGTATTCGACTGAAGAAGCCTACTGTGTAGGCGAAACGTTCCGGAATAAAGTTGCCTAACTGTTGCCTATGTGTCTTATCTACCAACCTGTCGGTACTGTATACCATTTTGATGTTCATCGTCAGACCTGCTTGAAAAAGCCCACTGTGTGGGCGAAACGTTGTCAACAAAGGATGACATTAAACTGCATGTGTTTATGTTCCCCCTGCTTGCGTATTAGTGTTCTGAAATACGTGTTTGGAGGTCCCTTGATGTTTCGTCCACGTATAATTTGTTGCAGTCATTACAAGGGATTATGTATACCCCTGCAGAGGATGGAAGCTTGTACTGTCTATTACTGGTAATATTCTTGATGGTCGTGGTTGTGGAGGTAGATACTTGGAATGAGGTATTGGAAAAGAATGTTGGAAACATGTTTGGCAATGGAGTTGGTGTGGGGAGACTATGTACTTTCTCCTCGGCAGTGTCTTTATCCAATTCCTTCCAAGCTACCCAAGATTTTAGACCTCTATAACCTCAATTTTCTATACATCATCAGACGCACATTCTCCATCCGACCTCAAATATTCTGAACGACTGTAAATATTCGCGCAATTCCTTCCACCCCAGGTAGACCTGTTTGTGATTTCTGAAAAAGCCTACTGTGTGGGCGAAACGTTGTCATGAAGGATCACATTATACCGCATATGTGTTAATATTTCTATTTTGTCTGGTATTTCTATACCATTTATTTCTGGGCGCTGTTGTTATTGCTGCGTTGGTTATTGTTGCTGTTCTTATTGTTGCCATGTTATTGTTGTTGCTATATTATAAGCGTTGTTGCTGTTGTTATTGTTGCTGTTGTTATTGTTGCTGTTGTTATTGTTGCTGTTGTTATTGTTGCTGTTGTTATTGTTGCTGTTGTTATTGTTGCTGTTGTTATTGTTGCTGTTATTATTGTTGCTGTTGTTATTGTTGCTGTTGTTATTCTCGTCCTTGATTTTTGGTTGTTGTTATTATATTATTTAATCTTGCTGTTTTCGTCCGTTCTTCTTCCTTTTTCTCGCTTTTTTTGTTCATCTTCATCTTCTTCATCTTCTCCACCAGCGTGAGTAAGGAGGTGGTGCAGTGTGAGACAGTACACAGCCTCACACTCAGGTACGACGTCCACATAAGAACAGAGAACCTTTAGAAATAAAAGATAGGAGACGGGTCCAGAAACCGAGCTCAGCCCAGCAGAGTGAGAGCATAGCAAGAGAGAGAGAGTTAGAAAGTGGAGGGATGGGCAGGGGAGGGATGGAGGGGTAGGGGAGGGAAGGAGGGGCAGGCGGAGGGGGCTGAGGGGCAGGCGAGGGAAGGAGGGGCAGGCGAGGGAAGGAGGGGCAGGCGAGGGAAGGAGGGCAGGGCGAGGAAGGAGGGGTAGGGGAGGGAAGGAGGGGCAGGCGAGGGAAGGAGGGGCAGGCGAGGGAAGGAGGGGCAGGCGAGGGAAGGAGGGGCAGGCGAGGGAAGGAGGGGCAGGGGAGGGGCAGGCGAGGGAAGGAGGGGTAGGGGAGGGAAGGAGGGGCAGGCGAGTAGCTGAGGCAGGCGAGGGAAGGAGGCAGGCGAGGGGAAGGAGGCAGGCGAGGGAAGGAGTGGGCAGGTGAGGGGAAGGGAGGGGCAGGCGAGGGAAGAGGTATGAGGGACGGAGGGGCAGGCGAGGGAAGGAGGGGCAGGCGAGGGAAGGAGGGGCAGGGGAGGTAACACGAAATAAAGGTGTAGGCCGGAACGAGGTGTTTCACCTCACCACACACCCCCACAACACCCACTCCCACCCCATTAAATCCCTCACCACACCCTTACCACACTTACCACACCCCACCACACTCCCACCACACCCTGTAGCAGCTGTTCCATAACACCTCACTCACTCTTCTCACAACACCCCACCACACCTCATAACACTCTCACCACGCCTCACTACCTATCACATTCTTACCACACCTACTCTCACACCCTTACCACTTCCTTACAACATCCTTACTCACACTCACCACACTTCACAACACCCTCACTCACACCTCACCACTCCTCGCCACTGGTTCTCATTTCACACTCACCACACTACAATACCACTGGCTGGTTCTAATACCATTACTCTCACCACTCCCCACCACAGCCACATCACACCACACCTACTTCCACTACACCCCACTCACTCCACCCTCACCACACTCACTCACACACCTCACCATTACCTCTATAACATTTCTCATTCTTACTCACACTCTACCACATTTCTGCCATTACTTCTGGCCTCATTACCTCCTTCACACACACACACACACACACACATCGTTCAGAACCCTTTAAACCGTGTATGTCAAGCCAATGTTGGAGTATGCAGCACCAGTTTGGAACTCACACCCGGCCAGGTTTTTACGGAAATTAGGGAAAGTGCAAAGGTTTGCAACAAAACTAGTCCCAGAGCTAAGGGGTATGTCCTACGAGGAGAGGTTAAGGGAAATCGAACTGATGACACTGGAGGGCAGGAGAGATAGTGGGGGATATGATAACGACACATAAAAATACTGAGAGGAATTGACAAGGTGGACCAAGACAGGATGTTCCAGAGATAGGACACAGCAACAAAGGGTTACTTGGAAGTTAAAGACTCAGATTAATCACAGGGATGTTAGGAAAGTATTTCTTCAGTCATAGAGTTATCAGGAAGTGGAATAGTTTGGGAAGTTATGTAGTGGAGACAGGATCCATACATAGCATTAAGAAGAGGTATGATAGAGCTCGTAGAGCAGGAAGAGTGACGCAGAAGCGACCAGTGAAGAGACGGAGCCAGGAGCTGTAAATCGACCCTTGCAAGGACAACTAGGTGAGTACACACACACACACACACACACACACACACACACACACACACACACACACACACACACACACACACACACACACACACACACACACACACAGAAAACAATTTGGTAATTGGTAAAACATATCTTAAGTAAAGAAGAATAAATAAGTACCAGAGATATGATATAACGTACTGAGAGTTGTTTGACTATTGTAGTGACAACACATATCACATTATTACTTAGTTGTAACTACACTCAGAGTAAAAGGTAGATTAGTTACAAAGAGAATGACATCAACGAGTAAGAGAGAGAGAGAGAGAGAGAGAGAGAGAGAGAGAGAGAGAGAGAGAGAGAGAGAGAGAGAGAGAGAGAGGTGAAGGTTTACAACAAAAGGACGGGGTAGTTAGGGTAAGATATAAGCAACTACTGGTTGAAACTGGGCTAGTGAGAGGATAGGTAGTGAGTAGGTTAGAGAGGCTCGGGAAAAGTTTAAGAATGTAGTGTTAGTGTGCAGCAGAAGTTTGTGGATACAGGTGAGTGGGTGAGGGTGGGTGAGGGTGGGTGAGGGTGGGTGAGGGTGGGTGAGGGTGGGTGAGGGATGGAAGAGGAGCGATTAGTGGAATAATCAGGTAAAGAAGAAAAAGCAATCATATCGGAAGTTTCTAGAAATCAGAGGTTATATAAGAATGGTAGAGTATATATATGTGTGTGTGTGTGTGTGTGTGTGTGTGTGTGTGTGTACTCACCTATTTGTACTCACCTATTTGTGGTTGCAGGGGTCGAGTCACAGCTCCTGGCCCCGCCTCTTCGCTGATTGCTACTAGGTCCTCTCTCTCCCTGCTCCATGAGCTCTATCATACCTCACCTTAAAACTATTTATTTATTTATTTATTTATTTCCAATTTGTGCACACATACAGAGGTACAAAAAAATACAGATAAGAGCAGTATGCCAAAGCCACTTATACTATGCATAGCATTACGGGCTATGTATGGTTCCCGCCTCCACTACGTCACTTTCTAGGCTATTCCACGGCTTGACTACTCTATGACTGAAGAAATACTTCCTAACATCCCTTTGATTCATCTGAGTCTTCAACTTCCAATTGTGACCTCTTGTGTCTGTGTCCCATCTCTGGAACATCCCGTCTTTGTCCACCTTGTCTATTCCGTGCAGTATTTTATATGTCGTTATCATGTCTCCCCTGACCCTCCTGTCCTCCAGTGTCGTCAGGCCGATTTCCCTCAACCTTTCTTCGTAGGACAATCCCCGTAGCTCTGGGACTAGTCTTGTTGCAAACCTTTGCACTTTCTCTAATTTCTTGACGTGCTTGACTAGGTGTGGATTCCAAACTGGTGCTGCATACTCCAGTATGGGCCTGACGTAAATGGTATACAGAGTCTTAAACGAATCCTTACTGAGGTATCGGAAAGCTATCCGTAGGTTTGCCAGGCGCCCGTATGCTGCAGCAGTTATCTGATTGATGTGCGCCTCAGGAGATATGCTCGGTGTTATACTCACCCCCAGATCTTTTTCCGTGAGTGAGGTCTGCAGTCTTTGGCCATCTAAACTATATTATGTCTGCGGTCTTCTTTGCCCTTCCCCAATCTTCATGACTTTGCATTTGGCAGGGTTAAATTCAAGGAGCCAGTTGCTGGACCAGGTTTGTAGCCTGTCCAAGTCTCTTTGTAGTCCTGCCTGATCCTCATCCCATTTGATTATTCTCATTAATTTAGCATCATCTGCAAACACGAACACTTCTGAGTCTATCCCTTCCGTTATGTCGTTCACATATACCAAGAACAGCACAGGTCCTAGGACTGACCCCTATGGAACCCCGCTTGTCAAAGGCGCCCACTCTGACACCTCGTCGCGTACCATGACTCGTTGTTGCCTCCCTGTCAGGTATTCTCTGATCAATTGCAGTGCCTTTCCTGTTATGTGTGCCTGATCCTCTAGCTTTTGCAGTAACCTCTTGTGAGGAACTGTGTCGAAGGCCTTCTTGCAGTCCAAAAATATGCAGTCGATCCACCCCTCTCTCTCTTGTCTTACTTCTGTCACCTTGTCATAAAACTCTAGTGGGTTTGTGACACAGAATTTTCCTTCCCTGAAACCGTGCTGGTTGTCAATTATACACTTGTTTCTTTCCAGGTGCTCCACCACTCTCCTCCTGATGATCTTCTCCATGACCTTGCATACTATACACGTTAGTGATACAGGTCTGTAGTTTAGTGCCTCATGTCTGTCTCCCTTTTTAAAAATTGGGACTACATTTGCCATTGTCCATACCTCAGGGAGTTGCCCAGTTTCAAATGATGTGTTGAAGATCTTTGTTAATGGCTCACACAATATCTCTGCTCCCTCTTTAAGGACCCATGGAGAGATGTTGTCTGGTCCCACCGCCTTTGAGGTGTCAAGTTCGCATAGCAGCTTCTTCACCTCCTCCTTGGTTATATGTACCTCGTCCAGCACTTGCTGGTGTGCCCCCCTGTTCTGATTTCATGGAGTCCTACTGGTTTCCACTGTAAATACCTCTTTAAATCTTGTGTTGAGCTCCTGACATACCTCTCGGTCGTTTCTTGTGAATTCCCCATCACCCTTCCTCAGTCTGATTACCTGGTCCTTGATTGTTGTTTTCCTCCTGATGTGGCTGTACAACAGCTTCGGGTCAGTCTTTACTTTTGATGCTATGTCATTTTCATATTGTCTCTGAGCCTCCCTTCTTATCTGTGCATATTCGTTTCTGGCTCTTAGGCTAATTTCTTTATTTTCCTGAGTTCTCTGTCTTTTGTACCTTTTCCATTCTCTAGTACACCTAGTTTTTGCCTCCCTACACCTTTGGGTGAACCAAGGACTCGTTCTGTTCTTCCCATTATTTCTGTTTCCCTTGGGAACAAACCTCTCCTCTGCCTCCTTGCATTTTGTTGCCACATAGTCCATCATTTCTTGTACTGGTTTTCCTGTCAGTTCCCTCTCCCACTGAATGTCTTGAAGGAAGTTCCTCATGCCTGAGTAGTTCCCCCTTTTGTAGTTTGGTTTTTCCCAGCCTATTCCTTCTACTCTCTCCACTTGGAGCTCAACTATGTAGTCGAAGCACAGAACCACATGATCAGTAGCTCCCAGGGGCCTTTCATACATGATACCCTCGATGTCCGAACTACTCAGGGTGAATACAAGGTCCAGTCTTGCTGGTTCATCCTCTCATCTCTCTCTGGTAGTGTCTCTAACATGTTGATGCATGAGGTTTTCCAGTACCACATCCATCATCTTGGCTCTCCATGTTTCGGGACCCCCATGGGGCTCCAGGTTTTCCCAGTCAATCTCCTTGTGATTGAAATCAACCATAACTAGTAATTTTGCTACCCCCATGTGTGCTCTCCTGGCCACCTCGGCTAGTGTGTCGATCATTGCTCTGTTGCTCTCTTCGTATTCTTCTCTTGGCCTCCTGCAGTTCTGTGGTGGGTTGTACATTACTGCAATTATCACCTTATGTCCCTCAGACTGGATTGTTCCTACTAAGTAGTCCCTTTCGCCCGTGCCATCCATTCCTTCCATTTTCTCAAAACCCCACTGGTTTTTAATGAGCAGTGCAACTCCTCCTCCCCTTCTCCTCCCTCTGTCTTTCCTGAGGATTTGATATCCGGATGGAAAGATTGAATCTGTTATTATTCTGGTGAGTTTTGTTTCTGTGAGTGCTATTATGTCTGGGGATGTCTCCTTGATTCTTTCGTGCCACTCCTCATACTTGTTTGTTATTCCATCGGCATTTGTATACCACACCTTCAACTTCTTTTCTAAAACTGTGGTCTGGGAAGTATATTGGGGTTGGGGAAGTGGGAGACCTGGTAAGGAACTATGGGTTGTTGCTGTGGGGGTGGAGTTTGTAATGTGGGGGCATTGGATGTGGCATGGGTGTTTTGATTTACAGCGTTTGGTTGCACTGGGGTTGACCTGGTTGGGAGGCTTCTATAGGAAGTTGTGAGGGAGGCTGTATTTGATCTTCTTCCTGAGTCTGGGATCTCCTGTCTGTCTTCTCAATCCCATCTCTTTCCTCCTTTCGCCTTTGTACCATCTCTCTCAGTTTCTGTCTTTCTTCTTGTGTTCTGTCGCATTCAAGATACACCTTCCTGTATGCTGGCATGTCCCTTAATCGTGCTTTCTCCTGCAGGATCCTGTTCCGAGTCGCTTCTGCCTAGAAGGTCACTTTCACTGGCCGGGTTCTTTTTTTTACAAACTCCCTATTCTCCAAAAATTTTCCAGCTGGGTCATGTCGTCTTCTCCTATTGCTTTCATGATGCTTTCAGTTACTTTTTTCCCCTTGTTTTCTTGCTTCATATGTTTCCCCTTCAACTTCCTGGAGCCCATACACCAAGACTGACCTCACCCTTTCATTCTCCCACTGCATATCCCTGTGAATCCCCTCATTTAATTTGGTTTCCTCAACTGCAGCTTTCCTTTCTTCAGTTGTGTGTGTGTGTGTGTGTGTGTGTGTGTGTGTGTGTGTGTGTGTGTGTGTGTGTGTGTGTGTGTGTGTGTGTGTGTGTGTGTGTGTGTGTGTGTGTGTGTGTTTATGTGTGTGTGTGTGTGTGTGTGTGTGTGTGTGTGTGTGTGTGTGTGTGTGTGTGTGTGTGTGTGTGTGTGTGTGTGTGTGTGTGTGTGTGAATGTGTGTTTATGTGTGTGTGTGTGTGTGTGTGTGTGTGTGTGTGTGTGTGTACTCACCTAGTTCTCACCTAGTTGAGGTTGCGGGGGTCGAGTCCGAGCTTCCGGCCCCGCCTCTTCACTGATCGCTACTAGGTCACTCTCCCTGAGCCGTGAGCTTTATCATACCTCTGCTTAAAGCTATGTATGGATCCTGCCTCCACTACATCGCTTCCCAAACTATTCCACTTACTGACTACTCTGTGGCTGAAGAAATACTTCCTAACATCCCTGTGATTCATCTGTGTCTTCAACTTCCAACTGTGTCCCCTTGTTACTGTGTCCAATCTCTGGAACATCCTGTCTTTGTCCACCTTGTCAATTCCTCTCAGTATTTTGTATGTCGTTATCATGTCCCCCCTATCTCTCCTGTCCTCCAGTGTCGTCAGGTTGATTTCCCTTAACCTCTCCTCGTAGGACATACCTCTTAGCTCTGGGACTAGTCTTGTTGCAAACCTTTGCACTTTCTCTAGTTTCTTTACGTGCTTGGCTAGGTGTGGGTTCCAAACTGGTGCCGCATACTCCAATATGGGCCTAACGTACACGGTGTACAGGGTTCTGAACGATTCCTTATTAAGATGTCGGAATGCTGTTCTGAGGTTTGCTAGGCGCCCATATGCTGCAGCAGTTATTTGGTCGATGTGCGCTTCAGGAGATGTGCCTGGTGTTATACTCACCCCAAGATCTTTTTCCTATAGTGAGGTTTGTAGACTCTGGCCCCTAGACTGTACTCCGTCTGCGGTCTTCTTTGCCCTTCCCCAATCTTCATGACTTTGCACTTGGTGGGATTGAACTCCAGGAGCCAATTGCTGGATCAGGTCTGCAGCCTGTCCAGATCCCTTTGGAGTTCTGCCTGGTCTTCGATCGAGTGAATTCTTCTCATCAACTTCAAGTCATCTGCAAACAGGGACACCTCAGAGTCTATTCCTCCGTCATGTCGTTCACAAATACCAGAAACAGCACTGGTCCTAGGACTGACGCCTGTGGGACCCCGCTGGTCACAGGTGCCCACTCTGACACCTCGCCACGTACGATGACTCGCTGCTGTCTTCCTGACAAGTATTCCCTGATCCATTGTAGTGCCTTCCCCGTTATCCCTGCTTGGTCCTCCAGTTTTTGCACTAATCTCTTGTGTGGTACTGTGTCAAACGCCTTCTTGTAGTCCAAGAATATCCAATCCACCCACCCCTTTCTCTCTTGTCTTACTGCTGTCACCATGTCATAGAACTCCAGTAGGTTTGTGACAAGATTTCCCGTCCCTGAAACCATGTTGGCTGTTGTTGATGAGATCATTCCTTTCTAGGTGTTCCACCACTCTTCTCCTGATAATCTTCTCCATGATTTTGCATACTATACATGTCAGTGACACCGGTCTGTAGTTTAGTGTGTGTGTGTGTGTGTGTGTGTGTGTGTGTGTGTGTGTGTGTGTGTGTGTGTATTAGGGGGACTCAGGTGAAGAGTAGGAAAGAGAAGTAAAAAGCGTAGATGTAATATGTATAATTTCAAGGAGTAATGGTGACCTCGGTGGCTGGTGTTATGTAATTGTTACGTCAAGGTTGGGTAACACTCTGGTTACCAAGACTCGCGAAGTACTATAACTGCTGTCACAGCAGCTGTTTGTTATTTAAATCAGTGCAGGGCTTTTCCTAGAATTGGTAGCTTAGTTTCTCCCCTCTTCATAGGGTAGTCCCGTGCACTTCCGTGGTCCTGTGCACTTCTGTGGTGAGGTGCACTTCTGTAGTCCCGTGCCCTTTTGTGTTGGAGATGGGCGTTGTTTTGGTCGTCATGGTTACATGTGTATTTATGTTGGTATACACTGTTCTACGAACAGTGTATAGGAACATGTCCACACACTTGTTACCACACCAGCGCAAGCTGCTAGATCAACTCCTACACTGGTAACTGTGTTATCGGGTTTTTAACAGAAGTTGAAGAACCAGTAGGTATTTTAACCTGCGCTGCCTGACACTGTCAGGAATAACATCGACGCTTCCTTTCTGCCGTCGCTGATGGAGTGGACGATGGAAGTGAATAAGGTTGAGAGACTGTGCAAGGTACTCATCTGTTAAAGGAACTGTTGGTTGGATATCCTACGAAGATCTCAGGGAAAACACCTGCTCAGACACCTGTTTTGATCCCGTTAATGGTGACGGAAGTAGAAAGGTAGCTAGTCATGCCTGACAGTTTCCTTTGTACCTCCAGTAAGAGACAAAGTCTTCTGAAAATTTAAGTTGTCCAAGGGAGAGACAGAAATTACATAATCACTTTTAAGATCTTTCTTCTTCGGTATCTTCCATACTTTCCCCTTCTTTACGTCCTTTATCAAGGACACGCCATCCACCAGGTAATTTATTTGTAGACTTATAAAAAACATTAACCTTGAAAAAAAGGAATAATGGTTGGGTTTGAAGTGGATAGTTTGTGTGCATGTGAGTCCATCTTAACGCTCAGAGTCACTTATTAAAACTTAAATTCTCTGCAAGAGGCTGACAGTTCTGATACATTACCAAACAGTCGTGAATCTTACTGAATTACTTATTTCCCAGACACATTTTTCATGTCAAGGAGATCTACGACCAAGTACATATGTGGGAGGCCAATGAGTTTACCTTTCTTTACGTATATATATATATATATATATATATATATATATATATATATATATATATATATATATATATATATATATATATATATATCAACAAACTGGCCGTATCCCACCAAGGCAGGGTGGCCCAAAAAGAAAAACGAAAGTTTCTCTTTTCAAATTTAGTAATTTATACAAGAGAAAGGGTTACTAGCCCCTTGCTTCCGGCATTTCAGTCGCCTCTTACAACACGCATGACTTACAGAGGAAGAATTCTGTTCCACTTCCCCATGGAGATAAGAGGAAATAAACAAAAACAAGAACTAGTAAGAAAATAGCAGAAAACCCAGAGAGGTGTGTATATATATGCTTGTACATATATGTGTAGTGTGACCTAAGTGCAAGTAGAAGTAGCAAGACATACCTGAAATTTTGCATATTTATGAGACAGACAAGACACCAGCAATCCTACCATCAAGTAAAACAATTACAGGCTTTCGTTTCACACTCACTTGGCGGGACGGTAGTACCTCCCTGGGTGGTTGCTGTCTACCATCCTACTACCTATACATATATATATATATATATATATATATATATATATATATATATATATATATATATATATATATATATATATATATATATATATATATATATACGTAACAGTATATACAGAAGTACCTTGTACAAGCACTTGCTAGAACTGATCATGTACATAGTGAGGTGTAGTATAGTGTAGTGTAGTGTAGTGCAGTATAGTGTAGTATAGAGTAGTATAGTGTAATGTAGTATAGCGTAGTGGAGTGAAGAAGAGTCAATTGTAGTTTAGTGTAGTTTAGTATAGTGTAGTGTAGTATAATGTAGTGTATTATAATGTAGTGTAGTATAGCGTAGTGTAGTGTAGTGCAGTGCAGTATAGTGTAGTGCAGTATAGTGCAGTGAAGTATTGTTTAGTGAAGTGTGCTATAGAGTAGTGTAGTAGAGTGTATTGTAATGTAGTATAGTGTAGTGTAGTACAGTGTAGTATAATGAAGAGTAGTGTAATATAGTATAGTGTAGTGTAGTATAGCACAGTGCAGTGTAGTATAGTGTAGTGTAGTGTATTGTAGTTTAGTGCAGTGTAGTGTAGTGTAGTGCAGTGTAGTATAGTGCACTGTAGTATAGTGTAGTATGGTGCAGTGTAGTGCAGTATAGTGTAGTGCAGCATAATGTAGTGTAGTGCCGTATAATATAGTATAGTGTAGTATAGCATAGTGTAGTATAGTGTAGTGTAGTGTTGTGTAGTGTAGAGTAGTATAGTGTAGTGTAGTGTAGTGTAGTGCAGTGTAGTGTAGTGTAGTGTAGTGTAGTGCAGTGTAGTGTAGTGTAGTGTAGTGTAGTGTAGTGTAGTGTAGTGTAGTGTAGTGTAGTGTAGTGCAGTGTAGTGTAGTGTAGTGTAGTGCAGTGTAGTGTAGTGTAGTGTAGTGTAGTGCAGTGTAGTGTAGTGCAGTGTAGTGTAGTGTAGTGTAGTGTAGTGTAGTGTAGTGCAGTGTAGTGTAGTGTAGTGTAGTGCAGTGTAGTGTAGTGTAGTGTAGTGTAGTGTAGTGTAGTGTAGTGTAGTGTAGTGCAGTGTAGTGCAGTGTAGTGTAGTGTAGTGTAGTGTAGTGTAGTGTAGTGCAGTGTAGTGTAGTGTAGTGTAGTGTAGTGCGGCATAGTGTAGTGTAGTGTAGTGCAGTGTTGTGTGGTGTAGTGTAGTGTAGTGTAGTGTAGTGTAGTGTAGTGTAGTGTAGTGTAGTGTAGTGTAGTGTGGTGTAGTGTAGTGTAGTGTAGTGTAGTGTAGTGTAGTGTAGTGTAGTGCAGTGTAGTGTGGTGTAGTGTAGTGTAGTGTAGTGCAGTGTAGTGTGGTGAAGTGTAGTGTAGTGTAGTGTAGTGTAGTGTAGTGTAGTGTAGTGCAGTGTAGTGTGGTGTAGTGTAGTGCAGTGTAGTGTAGTGTAGTGTAGTGTAGTGTAGTGCAGTGTAGTGTGGTGTAGTGTAGTGTAGTGTAGTGTAGTGTAGTGTAGTGCATTGTAGTGCAGTGTAGTGTAGTGTAGTGCAGTGTAGTGTAGTGTAGTGTAGTGTAGTGTAGTGCAGTGTTGTGCAGTGTAGTGTAGTGTAGTGTAGTGTAGTGTAGTGTAGTGTAGTGTAGTGTAGTGCAGTGTTGTGCAGTGTAGTGTAGTGTAGTGTAGTGTAGTGTAGTGTAGTGCAGTGTAGTGTAGTGTAGTGTAGTGCAGTGTAGTGCAGTGCAGTGTAGTGCAGTGTAGTGTAGTGTAGTGCAGTGTAGTGTAGTGTAGTGCAGTGTAGTGTAGTGCAGTGCAGTGTAGTGTAGTGTAGTGTACTGTAGTGTAGTGTAGTGTAGTGTAGTGTAGTGTAGTGTAGTGTTGTGTAGTGCAGTGTAGTGTAGTGTAGTGTAGTGTAGTGTAGTGTAGTGTGGTGTAGTGTAGCGTAGTGTAGTGTAGTGTAGTGCAGTGTGGTGCAGTGTAGTGTAGTGTAGTGTACTGTAGTGTAGTGTAGTGTAGTGTAGTGTAGTGTAGTGTAGTGCAGTGTAGTGTAGTGTAGTGTAGTGTAGTGTAGTGTAGTGTAGTGTAGTGTAGTGTGGTGCAGTGTAGTGTAGTGTAGTGTAGTGTAGTGTAGTGTAGTGCAGTGTAGTGTAGTTTAGTATAGTGTCGAGTAGTATAGTGTAGTGTAGTGTAGTATAATGTAGTGTAGTGTAGTTCAGTGTAGTGTAGTGTAGTGTAGTTTAGTGTAGTGTAGTTTAGTGTAGTGTAGTGTAGTGTAGTGTAGTGTAGTGCAGTGTAGTGTAGTGTAGTGTAGTGTAGTGTAGTGTAGTGTAGTGCAGTGTAGTGTAGTGTAGTGTAGTGTAGTGTAGTGTAGTGTAGTTTAGTGTAATGTAGTTTAGTGTAGTGTAGTGTAGTGTAGTGTAGTGCAGTGTAGTGTAGTGTAGTGTAGTGTAGTGTAGTGTAGTGTAGTGCAGTGTAGTGTAGTGTAGTGTAGTGTAGTGTAGTGCAGTGTAGTGTAGTGTAGTGTAGTGTAGTGTAGTGTAGTGTAGTTTAGTGTAGTGTAGTGTAGTGTAGTGTAGTGTAGTGTAGTGTAGTGCAGTCTAGTGTAGTGTAGTGTAGTGTAGTGTAGTGTAGTGTAGTGTAGTGTAGTGTAGTGCAGTCTAGTGTAATGTAGTGTAGTGTAGTGTAGTGTAGTGTAGTGTAGTGTAGTGTAGTGTAGTGTAGTGTAGTGCAGTCTAGTGTAATGTAGTGTAGTGTAGTGTAGTGTAGTGTAGTGTAGTGTAGTGTAGTGTAGTGTAGTGTAGTCTAGTGTAATGTAGTGTAGTGTAGTGTAGTGCAGTCTAGTGTAGTGTAGTGTAGTGTAGTGAAGTGTAGTTTAGTGTAGTGTAGTTTAGTGCAGTGTTTTATAGTGTAGTGTAGTGCAGTCTAGTGTAGTGTAGTGTAGTGTAGTGTAGTGTAGTGTAGTGCAGTCTAGTGTAATGTAGTGTAGTGTAGTGTAGTGTAGTGTAGTGTAGTGTAGTGTAGTGTAGTGTAGTGTAGTGTAATGTAGAGTTGTGTAGTGTAGTGTAGTGTAGTGTAGTGTAGTGTAGTGTAGTGTAATGTAGTGTTGTGTAGTGTAGTGTAGTGTAGTGTAGTGTAGTGTAGTGTAGTGTAGTGTAGTGTAGTGCAGTGTAGTGTAATGTAGTGTAGTGTAGTGTAGTGCAGTGTAGTGTAGTGTAGTGTAGTGCAGTGTAGTGTAGTGTTGTGTAGTGCAGTGTAGTGTAGTGTAGTATAGTGTAGTGCAGAGTAGTGTAGTGTAGTGTAGTGTAGTGTAGTGTAGAGTAGTGCAGTGTAGTGAAGTGTAGTGTAGTGTAGTGTAGTGTAGTGTAGTGTAGTGTAGTGCAGAGTAGTGTAGCGTAGTGTAGTGTAGTGTAGTGTAGTGTAGTGTAGTGTAGTGTAGTGCAGTGCAGTGTAGTGTAGTGTAGTGTAGTGCAGTGTAGTGCAGTGTAGTGCAGTGTAGTGTAGTGTAGTGTAGTGTAGTGTAGTGCAGTGTAGTGTAGCATAGTGTAGTGTAGTGCAGTGTAGTGTAGTGTAGTGTAGCGTAATGTAGTGCAGTGTAGTGTAGTGTAGTGTAGTGTAGTGTAGTGTAGTGCAGTGTAGTGTAGCATAGTGTAGTGTAGTGCAGTGTAGTGTAGTGTAGTGTAGCGTAATGTAGTGCAGTGTAGTGTAGTGTAGTGTAGTGTAGTGTAGTGTAGTGTAGTGTAGTGCAGAGTAGTGTAGCGTAGTGTAGTGTAGTGTAGTGTAGTGTAGTGTAGTGTAGTGTAGTGTAGTGCAGTGTAGTGTAGTGTAGTGTAGTGTAGTGTAGTGCAGTGTAGTGCAGTGTAGTGTAGTGTAGTGTAGTGTAGTGCAGTGTAGTGTTGCATAGTGTAGTGTAGTGCAGTGTAGTGTAGTGTAGTGTAGTGTAGTGTAGTGCAGTGTAGTGCAGTGTAGTGTAGTGTAGTGTAGTGTAGTGCAGTGTAGTGTAGCATAGTGTAGTGTAGTGCAGTGTAGTGTCGTGTAGTGTAGCGTAATGTAGTGCAGTGTAGTGTAGTGTAGTGTAGTGTAGTGTAGTGTAGTGTAGTGTAGTGTAGTGTAGCATAGTGTAGTGTAGTGTAGTGTAGTGTAGTGTAGTGTAGTGTAGTGTAGTGTAGCGTAATGTAGTGTAGTGTAGTGTAGTGTAGTGTAGTGTAGTGTAGTGTTGCATAGTGTAGTGTAGTGTAGCATAGTGTAGTGTAGTGTAGTGTAGTGTAGTGTAGTGTAGTGTAGCGTAATGTAGTGTAGTGTAGTGTAGTGTAGTGTAGTGTAGTGTAGTGTAGTGTAGTGTAGCATAGTGTAGTGTAGTGTAGCATAGTGTAGTGTAGTGTAGTGTAGTGTAGTGTAGTGTAGCGTAATGTAGTGTAGTGTAGTGTAGTGTAGTGTAGTGTAGTGTAGCATAGTGTAGTGTAGTGTAGTGTAGTGTAGTGTAGTGTAGTGTAGTGTAGCGTAATGTAATGTAGTGTAGTGTAGTGTAGTGTAGTGTAGTGTAGTGTAGTGTAGTGTAGTGTAGCATAGTGTAGTGTAGTGTAGTGTAGTGTAGTGTAGTGTAGTGTAGTGTAGCGTAATGTAGTGTAGTGTAGTGTAGTGTAGGGTAGTGTAGTGTAGTGTAGTGTAGTGTAGCATAGTGTAGTGTAGTGTAGCATAGTGTAGTGTAGTGTAGTGTAGTGTAGTGTAGTGTAGTGTAGCGTAATGTAGTGTAGTGTAGTGTAGTGTAGTGTAGTGTAGTGTAGTGTAGTGTAGTGTAGTGTAGTGTAGTGTAGTGTAGCGTAATGTAGTGTAGTGTAGTGCAGTGTAGTGTAGTGTAGTGTAGTGTACTGTAGTGTAGTGTAGTGTAGTGTAGTGTAGTGTAGTGTAGTGTAGCGTAATGTAGTGTAGTGTAGTGTAGTGTAGTGTAGTGTAGTGTAGTGTAGTGTAGCGTAATGTAGTGTAGTGTAGTGTAGTGCAGTGTAGTGTAGTGTAGTGTAGTGTAGTGTAGTGTAGCGTAGTGTAGTGTAGTGTAGTGTAGTGTAGTGTAGCGTAATGTAGTGTAGTGTAGTGTAGTGCAGTGTAGTCTAGTGTAGTGTAGTGTAGTGTAGTGTAGTGTAGTGCAGTGTAGTGTAGTGTAGCGTGATGTAGTGTAGTGTAGTGTAGTGTAGTGTAGTGTAGCGTAATGTAGTGCAGTGTAGTGTAGTGTAGTGTAGTGTAGTGTAGTGTAGTGTAGTGTAGTGTAGTGTAGTGTAGCATAGTGTAGTGTAGTGTAGTGTAGTGTAGTGTAGTGTAGTGTAGCGTAATGTAGTGTAGTGTAGTGTAGTGTAGTGTAGTGTAGTGTAGTGTAGTGTTGCATAGTGTAGTGTAGTGTAGCATAGTGTAGTGTAGTGTAGTGTAGTGTAGTGTAGTGTAGTGTAGCGTAATGTAGTGTAGTGTAGTGTAGTGTAGTGTAGTGTAGTGTAGCATAGTGTAGTGTAGTGTAGCATAGTGTAGTGTAGTGTAGTGTAGTGTAGTGTAGCGTAATGTAGTGTAGTGTAGTGTAGTGTAGTGTAGTGTAGTGTAGTGTAGCATAGTGTAGTGTAGTGTAGTGTAGTGTAGTGTAGTGTAGTGTAGTGTAGTGTAGTGTAGTGTAGTGTAGTGTAGCGGAATGTAATGTAGTGTAGTGTAGTGTAGTGTAGTGTAGTGTAGCATAGTGTAGTGTAGTGTAGTGTAGTGTAGTGTAGTGTAGCGTAATGTAGTGTAGTGTAGTGTAGTGTAGGGTAGTGTAGTGTAGTGTAGTGTAGTGTAGCATAGTGTAGTGTAGTGTAGCATAGTGTACTGTAGTGTAGTGTAGTGTAGTGTAGTGTAGTGTAGTGTAGCGTAATGTAGTGTAGTGTAGTGTAGTGTAGTGTAGTGTAGTGTAGTGTAGTGTAGTGTAGCGTAATGTAGTGTAGTGTAGTGTAGTGTAGTGTAGTGTAGTGTAGTGTAGCGTAATGTAGTGTAGTGTAGTGCAGTGTAGTGTAGTGTAGTGTAGTGTACTGTAGTGTAGTGTAGTGTAGTGTAGTGTAGTGTAGTGTAGTGTAGTGTAGTGTAGTGTAGCGTAATGTAGTGTAGTGTAGTGTAGTGTAGTGTAGTGTAGTGTAGTGTAGTGTAGTGTAGTGTAGTGTAGTGTAATGTAGTGTAGTGTAGTGTAGTGCAGTGTAGTGTAGTGTAGTGTAGTGTAGTGCAGTGTAGTGTAGTGTAGTGTAGTGTAGTGCAGTGTAGTGTAGCGTAATGTAGTGTAGTGTAGTGTAGTGCAGTGTAGTCTAGTGTAGTGTAGTGTAGTGTAGTGTAGTGTAGTGTAGTGCAGTGTAGTGTAGTGTAGCGTGATGTAGTGTAGTGTAGTGTAGTGTAGTGTAGTGTAGTGCAGTGCAGTGTAGTGTAGTGTAGTGTAGTGTAGTGTAGTGTAGTGTAGTGTAGTGCAGTGTAGTGTAGTGTAGTGTAGTGTAGTGTAGTGTAGTGTAGTGTAGTGCAGTGTAGTGTAGTGTAGTGTAGTGTAGTGTAGTGTAGTGTAGTGCAGTGTAGTGTAGTGTAGTGTAGTGTAGTGTAGTGTAATGTAGTGTAGTGTAGTGCAGTGTAGTGTAGTGCAGTGTAGTGTAGTGTAGTGTAGTGTAGTGTAGTGTAGTGTAGTGCAGTGTAGTGTAGTGTAGTGTAGTGTAGTGTAGTGTAGTGTAGTGTAGTGTAGTGCAGTGTAGTGTAGTGTAGTGTAGTGTAGTGCAGTGTAGTGTAGTGCAGTGTAGTGTAGTGTAATGTAGTGGAGTGGAGTGTAGTGTAGTGCAGTGTAGTGTAGTGTAGTGTAGTGTAGTGTAGTGTAGTGTAGTGTAGTGCAGTGTAGTGTAGTGTAGTGTAGTGTAGTGTAGTGTAGTGTAGTGCAGTGTAGTGTAGTGTAGTGTAGTGCAGTGTAGTGTAGTGTAGTGTAGTGTAGTGCAGTGTAGTGTAGTGTAGTGTAGTGTAGTGTAGTGTAGTGTAGTGTAGTGTAGTGCAGTGTAGTGTAGTGTAGTGTAGTGCAGTGTATCGTAGTGTAGTGTAGTGTAGTGCAGTGTAGTGTAGTGTAGTGCAGTGTATCGTAGTGTAGTGTAGTGTAGTGCAGTGTAGTGTAGTGTAGTGTAGTGTAGTGTAGTGTAGTGTAGTGTAGTGTAGTGTAGTGCAGTGTAGTGTAGTGCAGTGTAGTGTAGTGTAGTGTAGTGTAGTGGAGTGTAGTGTAGTGTAGTGCAGTGTAGTGTAGTGTAGTGTAGTGTAGTGTAGTGTAGTGTAGTGTAGTGTAGTGGAGTGTAGTGTAGTGTAGTGTAGTGTAGTGTAGTGTAGTGTAGTGTAGTGCAGTGTAGTGTAGTGTAGTGTAGTGTAGTGTAGAGTAGTGTAGTGGAGTGTAGTGTAGTGCAGTGTAGTGTAGTGTAGTGTAGTGTAGTGTAGTGTAGTGCAGTGTAGTGTAGTGTAGTGTAGTGTAGTGTAGTGCAGTGTAGTGTAGTGTAGTGTAGTGTAGTGTAGTGTAGTGGAGTGTAGTGTAGTGTAGTGCAGTGTAGTGTAGTGTAGTGTAGTGTAGTGCAGTGTAGTGTAGTGTAGTGTAGTGTAGTGTAGTGTAGTGCAGTGTAGTGTAGTGTAGTGTAGTGTAGTGCAGTGTAGTGTAGTGTAGTGTAGTGTAGTGTAGTGCAGTGTAGTGTAGTGTAGTGTAGTGTAGTGTAGTGTAGTGTAGTGTAGTGTTGTGTAGTGTAGTGTAGTGTAGTGCAGTGTAGTGTAGTGTAGTGTAGTGTAGTGTAGTGCTGTGTAGTGTAGTGTAGTGTAGTGTAGTGTAGTGTAGTGTAGTGCAGTGTAGTGTAGTGTAGTGTAGTGTAGTGTAGTGTAGTGCAGTGTAGTGTAGTGTAGTGTAGTGTAGTGTAGTGTAGTGTAGTGTTGTGTAGTGTAGTGTAGCGTAGTGTAGTGTAGTGTAGTGTAGTGTAGTGTAGTGTAGTGTAGTGTTGTGTAGTGTAGTGTAGTGTAGTGTAGTGTAGTGCAGTGTAGTGCAGTGTAGTGTAGTGTAGTGTAGTGTAGTGTAGTGCAGTGTAGTGTAGTGTAGTGTAGTGTAGTGTAGTGTTGTGTAGTGTAGTGTAGTGTAGTGTAGTGTAGTGTTGTGTAGTGTAGTGTAGTGTAGTGTAGTGTAGTGTAGTGTTGTGTAGTGTAGTGTAGTGTAGTGTAGTGTAGTGTAGTGTAGTGTAGTGTAGTGTTGTGTAGTGTAGTGTAGTGTAGTGTAGTGTAGTGTAGTGTAGTGTAGTGTAGTGTAGTGTAGTGTAGTGTAGTGTAGTGTTGTGTAGTGTAGTGTAGCGTAGTGTAGTGTAGTGTAGTGTAGTGTAGTGTAGTGTAGTGTAGTGTAGTGTAGTGTAGTGTTGTGTAGTGTAGTGTAGCGTAGTGTAGTGTAGTGTAGTGTAGTGTAGTGTAGTGTAGTGTAGTGTAGTGTAGTGTAGCATCTCTTTAACTGTTACAGAGACGTCACAAAGCATGATAATACTATAAGTCTTATGATCATAATTAAAGTAGATATAACAATGTACACCATGTATCATGCTGTAACTGTACACCATGTATCATGCTGTAACTGTATACCATGTATCATGCTGTAACTGTATACCATGTATCATGCTGTAACTGTATACCATGTATCATGTTGTAACACTGTACACCATGTATAATGCTGTATCTGTATACCATGTATCATGCTGTAACACTGTACACCATGTATCATGTTGTAACTGTATACCATGTATCATGTTGTAACACTGTACACCATGTATCATGCTGTAACACTGTACACCATGTATCATGTTGTAACACTGTACACCATGTATCATGTTGTAACACTGTACACCATGTATCATGCTGTAACACTGTACACCATGTATCATGTTGTAACACTGTACACCATGTATCATGCTGTAACACTGTACACCATGTATCATGTTGTAACACTGTACACCATGTATCATGTTGTAACACTGTACACCATGTATCATGCTGTAACACTGTACACCATGTATCATGTTGTAACACTGTACACCATGTATCATGCTGTAACACTGTACACCATGTATCATGTTGTAACACTGTACACCATGTATCATGCTGTAACACTGTACACCATGTATCATGTTGTAACACTGTACACCATGTATCATGCTGTAACACTGTACACCATGTATCATGCTTTAACACTGTACACCATGTATCATGCTGTAACTGTATACCATGTATCATGCTGTAACACTGTACACCATGTATCATGCTGTAACTATATACCATGTATCATGCTGTAACACTGTACACCATGTATCATGCTGTAACACTGTACACCATGTATCATGCTGTAACTGTACACCGTGTATCATGCTGTAACTGTATACCATGTATCATGCTGTAACACTGTACACCATGTATCATGCTGTAACTGTACACCATGTATCATGCTGTAACTGTACACCATGTATCATGCTGTAACACTGTACACCATGTATCATGCTGTAACACTGTACACCATGTATCATGCTGTAACACTGTACACCATGTATCATGCTGTAACACTGTACACCATGTATCATGCTGTAACACTGTACACCATGTATCATGCTGTAACACTGTACACCATGTATCATGCTGTAACACTGTACACCATGTATCATGCTGTAACACTGTACACCATGTATCATGCTGTAACACTGTACACCATGTGTCATGCTGTAACACTGTACACCATGTATCATGCTGTAACACTGTACACAATGTATCATGCTGTAACACTGTGTACCATGTATCATGCTGTAAGTGTACACCATGTATCATGCTGTAACACTGTACACCATGTATCATGCTGTAACACTGTACACCATGTATCATGCTGTAACACTGTACACCATGTATCATGCTGTAACACTGTACACCATGTATCATGCTGTAACACTGTACACCATGTATCATGTTGTAACACTGTACACCATGTATCATGTTGTAACACTGTACACCATGTATCATGTTGTAACACTGTACACCATGTATCATGCTGTAACACTGTACACCATGTATCATGCTGTAACACTGTACACCATGTATCATGCTGTAACACTGTACACCATGTATCATGTTGTAACACTGTACACCATGTATCATGTTGTAACACTGTACACCATGTATCATGCTGTAACACTGTACACCATGTATCATGCTGTAACACTGTACACCATGTATCATGTTGTAACACTGTACACCATGTATCATGTTGTAACACTGTACACCATGTATCATGTTGTAACACTGTACACCATGTATCGTGCTGTAACACTGTACACCATGTATCATGTTGTAACACTTTACACCATGTATCATGCTGTAACACTGTACACCATGTATCATGTTGTAACACTGTATACCATGTATCATGCTGTAACACTGTACACCATGTATCATGTTGTAACACTGTACACCATGTATCATGCTGTAACACTGTACACCATGTATCATGTTGTAACACTGTACACCATGTATCATGTTGTAACACTGTACACCATGTATCATGTTGTAACACTGTACACCATGTATCATGCTGTAACACTGTACACCATGTATCATGTTGTAACACTGTACACCATGTATCATGCTGTAACACTGTTCACCATGTATCATGTTGTAACACTGTACACCATGTATCATGTTGTAACACTGTACACCATGTATCATGTTGTAACACTGTACACCATGTATCATGTTGTAACACTGTACACCATGTATCATGTTGTAACACTGTACACCATGTATCATGTTGTAACACTGTACACCGTGTATCATGCTGTAACACTGTACACCATGTATCATGTTGTAACACTGTACACCATGTATCATGCTGTAACACTACAATATGTATCAACGTGTATTACTGTACAACATGTATCCAGCTAGTTTATATGTTAATCCCGCATTGTATAAACTATTATTATTATTATTATTATTATTATTATTATTATTATTATTATTATTTTCAGAGACCATCTCAGTTAAGGTTTCAGTCACGTGTCTGAGACCTTCCCCTAGCACTACCACCCTCCCTTTCCCCCTTCCCTTTGCTCCCCTTTTCACTTCGTCAGCGGAAAATAATTCCATATCACGAAATATGTTGCTAGGGGTCACTTCCCCCTCCCCTTCCCTCCCTCCCTTCATCCCTCCAATGATTCCCCCACCTTAACAAAGAATTCCCCCTACACACCAGAACCGTGGTGTAAGAGAGGGGTGGGGGAGTTTTGGGAGGGGTGGGTGGAGTGGTGTTTCGTCCGTCAGACAAGTGGAGGGGGTTGGTGGGGGACAGAGGGTGACGCAACAGCTGCTGTTTGTATACTACACTTTTCGAAAGCTCTTTTCTTGTTGTCTCCTGGATGGTAGTGGCTAGTTTACTGTGTACCTCATATCCATCCTGTGGATGGTAGTGGCTAGTTTACTGTGTACCTCATATCCATCCTGTGGATGGTAGTGGCTAGTTTATTGTGTACCTCATATCCATCCTGTGGATGGTAGTGGCTAGTTTACTGTGTACCTCATATCCATCCTGTGGATGGTAGTGGCTAGTTTACTGTGTACCTCATATCCATCCTGTGGATGGTAGTGGCTAGTTTACTGTGCACCTCATATCCATCCTGTGGATGGTAGTGGCTAGTTTACTGTGTACCTCATATCCATCCTGTGGATGGTAGTGGCTAGTTTACTGTGTACCTCATATCCATCCTGTGGATGGTAGTGGCTAGTTTATTGTGTACCTCATATCCATCCTGTGGATGGTAGTGGCTAGTTTACTGTGTACCTCATATCCATCCTGTGGATGGTAGTGGCTAGTTTACTGTGTACCTCATATCCATCCTGTGGATGGTAGTGGCTAGTTTACTGTGTACCTCATATCCATCCTGTGGATGGTAGTGGCTAGTTTACTGTGCACCTCATATCCATCATGTGGATGGTAGTGGCTAGTTTACTGTGTACCTCATATCCATCCTGTGGATGGTAGTGGCTAGTTTATTGTGTACCTCATATCCATCCTGTGGATGGTAGTGGCTAGTTTACTGTGTACCTCATATCCATCCTGTGGATGGTAGTGGCTAGTTTACTGTGTACCTCATATCCATCCTGTGGATGGTAGTGGCTAGTTTACTGTGTACCTCATATCCATCCTGTGGATGGTAGTGGCTAGTTTACTGTGCACCTCATATCCATCATGTGGATGGTAGTGGCTAGTTTACTGTGTACCTCATATCCATCCTGTGAATGGTAGTGGCTAGTTTACTGTGTACCTCATATCCATCCTGTGAATGGTAGTGGCTAGTTTACTGTGTACCTCATATCCATCCTGTGGATGGTAGTGGCTAGTTTACTGTGTACCTCATATCCATCCTGTGGATGGTAGTGGCTAGTTTACTGTGCACCTCATATCCATCATGTGGATGGTAGTGGCTAGTTTACTGTGTACCTCATATCCATCCTGTGGATGGTAGTGGCTAGTTTATTGTGCATCACATATCCATCCTGTGGATGGTAGTGACTAGTTTACTGTGTACCTCATATCCATCCTGTGGATGGTAGTGGCTAGTTTACTGTGTACCTCATACCCATCCTGTGGATGGTAGTGGCTAGTTTACTGTGTACCTCATACCCATCCTGTGGATGGTAGTGGCTAGTTTACTGTGTACCTCATACCCATCCTGTGGATGGTAGTGGCTAGTTTATTGTGTACCTCATATCCATCGTGTGGATTGTAGTGTCTAGTTTATTGTGCACCTCAAATCCATCCTGTGGATGGTAGCACAATAGGCTACCATTCACAATAGGCCTAGGAAATAGGTCCTAACAGCGTTTACAGGAGTATATCTGGATTTATAGCAACAGTTTACATTTCAGTTGAAAGTAAATTTAGAATATTTGCTTAATATATCTAGTATCTTATTTTTATTAATAATATATCTTGACATATCACATAGGTTATTATACTGTCTCTCTCTATATTCCTTAATTAGTGAACAATTAAGTACATAATGATCAAGATAGTGACTATAGGGCTGGCCACGTACTTTGCATTTGGTTTGATCATTATCTTTGCGTCTCCCAAACTGCCAGAAGTACTTGTAACCAAGCCTAAGCCTGGCCACTACTACATCAGACTGTCAGAAGTACATGTACTTGTAACCAAGCCTAAGCCTGGCCACTACTACATCAGACTGTCAGAAGTACATGTACTTGTAACCAAACCTAAGCCTGGCCACTACAACATAGGCAGCAAAGAGTTTGCATAACTAGGGAGAAATCAGAATGGAGGCAGGTCACAAGCGGTGTTCCTCAGGGGTCATTGTTGAGTCCCTTGTTGTTCACAATTTACATAAACGATATAGATGAGGGAATAAATAGCGACTTAAGAAAATTTGCTGATGACACCAAAATAGGCCGTCCAATTCATTCTATTGAAGACATTAGTGCACTCCAGGATGATTTAAATAGACTGATGCAATGGTCGGAGAAGTGGCAGATGCAGTTTAATATAGACAAATGTAAAGTGCTGAATGTTGGACAGGACAATAACCATGCCACTTATAAACTGTAGATCTTAATACTACTGATTGCGAAAAGGAATTAGGAGTTCTGGTTAGCAGTAATCTGAAACCAAGACAACAGTGCATAAGTGTTCGCAATAAAGCTAACAGAATCCTTGGCTTCATATCAAGAAGTATAAATAATAAAAGTCCTGAGGTTGTTCTTCAACTCTATGTATCCTTGGTTAGGCCTCATTTAGACTATGCTGCTCAGTTCTGGTCACCGTATTACAGAATGGATATAAATGTTCTGGAAAACGTACAGAGGAGGATGACAAAATTGATCCCATGTATCAGAAATCTGCCCTATGAGGATAGACTGAGGGCTCTGAATCTGCACTCTCTAGAAAGGCGTAGAATTAAGGGGGATATGATTGAGGTGTATAAATGGAAAACAGGAATAAATAAAGGGGATGTAAATAGCGTGCTGAAAATATCTAGCCAAGGCAGGACTCGCAGCAATGGTTTCAAGTTGGAAAAGTTCAGATTCAGGAAGGACACAGGAAAGCACTGGTTTGGTAATAGAGTTGTGGATGAGTGGAACAAACTCCCGAGTACCGTCATAGAAGCTAAGACCTTGTGTAGTTTTAAAAATAGGTTGGATAAATACATGAGTGGGTGTGGGTGGGTGTGAGTTGGACCTGACTAGCTTGGGCTACCAGGTCTGGTACCGTGCTCCTTCCTTAAGTGGAAGTGACCTGACTAGGCGGTCATTGTTCTAGGCCGGGGGGTGGCATGGACCTGCTTCGCATGGGTCAGTAGGCCTGCTGAAATATTCCTTCTTTCTTATGTTCTTATGTTCTTATGATCAGTCAGTGTTCACATTGCAAGTTCCACCATAAACATACTTATCTACGTTCATGTTATCATAGTGGGTGATAGATCTACTCACACATCCATCTGCGTTCCTATAACATTCACTTTCATTATTTACTTCTCTCTTAATATTATTCCTAATGTCAGACACAGACATATCAAAGTCATATTCTACATTTGCCTTCAAGTTACTTTATTTAACTTATCAAGACTTTATCTAACTTATCAACTTGATCATGAAGGAGTAATCCAGCGTGTGATGGAAACCATAACAATGGTACATTAATTCCTTTGTCCAGCAATTAAAGGGCTTAGACCACACCTCACAGTCAACTTCCACAACAA
The DNA here is from genome assembly GCF_038502225.1 of Cherax quadricarinatus. NCBI lineage: Eukaryota > Metazoa > Arthropoda > Malacostraca > Decapoda > Parastacidae > Cherax > Cherax quadricarinatus. Next base: position 66,435,265 of record NC_091295.1, on the reverse strand, counting down.
AGAAACACCTGACCAGCGACAATACCGGACTCATAAGAAAAGAGGAAGACTGCAGTAGGTCCACTGGTCCAACTAGACAGGTCCTCACTACACCCCACTAACAAATTATTCTACCCAAGAAACAAGGTTTATTATTTGTCCAATGTATTATTAATTATAAATGAATCTAATTTATATAAACCTAAGGAAATATTTATATTATTTTCAAAATTGCTTTTTATGAAACAAGATTCAATTATATTTCTGTCAACCATGGACTTGCTTGATACAACTTTCTCAACTTTTTGAAAATCAATTGGATGGTTAAAATCTCTCACATGAATAAATAGAGCATTGGAATCTTGTCCAGTTCTAATGCTATATTTATGTTGTTTTAATCTAAGTTCGAGATTTTTACCAGTTTGACCGTAATAAACTTTATCGCAAATTTTACAAGGAATCTTATAGACACATCCGTCAGCATTTTGGGGGGAATTCTTTATCAAAAGTTTTTTTTACTGTATCAAGATTTTAAATACAACTTTAATATTAAAAGTCTTAAGAAGAGAAGGCATATCAACCAAGTTTTCATGGTAAGGGAGAACCAACATGTTTTTAGTTGAATAAGGTTGGTTGTCCCTTTTAGGGTTGTAAAAAGTATTTCTAGCAATTTTAAATGACTTATCAATTACATTTCTCGGGTATTTCAGATCAATGGCTATTTCATAAATTTTGGATATTTCTTCATCTATGAACTCTGGAGTACAAATTCGTAAAGCTCTCAAAAACATTGATGAGAAAACAGACAGTTTAACTTTATCTTGATGGGAAGAATAATAGTGTACATAGGAACAGTTATTTGTAGGTTTTCTGTGAATTTTAAATTTGAATTCATTATTACTCTTAATAATTAAAACATCTAGAAAAGGCATTGAGTTATTTTCCTCAAACTCAACAGTAAAGTTTATAGAATGGGCTAAGCTATTTAATTTGCCAAGGAAATGGTGTATATCTACATTCTTGGGCATAAGACATAAAATATCATCAACATATCTGAACCATTTAGCTCTATTAGGGAGGATTGTCTTAAGCAATCTTGTTTCAAAAAATTCCATGTATAGATTACTAAGAACAGGTGAAAGAGGATTTCCCATTGCCATACCAAATTTCTGAGTGTAAAACTTATCATTAAATACAAATTTTGCATCAACAATGCAAAGTTTAATAAGTTTAATGATGGTAGGAACTGGTAATGGTAAATCATAATTAACAAGTTCTTCAGATAAGAAACTTAATAAATCATCAACAGCAACTTTCCTAAAGAAGGAAGTAACATGAAAGCTAACCATGTTAAAATCGTTCAAGTCAGTCAAGGGGCTTAATTTATCAACTAAATCTAAGTTGTTTTTAACATTAAAGTTAGAAATTTTGCCAACAATAGGGCTCAAAATGTCAACAAGCCATTTGGATAATTTATACGAAACTGATCCTATGGAGCTAATAATTGGTCTGACTGGATTACCTGGTTTGTGTGTTTTTATTAGTCCATACATGTAAGGTAAAGATGGATTAGTGGAAGTAATTTGATTAATTAATTCATCTTTGCCTTTTAGTAGAAGTTTTATTGTTCTATTGAAATTACTGTTAACGGTTTCTAAGGGATTCTTTCTAAGTTTAGAACTGGACAAGATTCCAATGCTCTATTTATTCATGTAAGAGATTTTAACCATCAAATTGATTTTCAAAAAGCTGAGAAAGTTGTATCAAGCAAGTCCATGGTTGACAGGAATATAATTGAATCTTGTTTCATAAAAAGCAATTCTGAAAATAATATGAATATTTCTTTAGGTTTATATAATTTAGAGCAATTTATAATTAATAAAATTTGGTTAGAGTTTAATAATATATTGGACAAATAATAAACCTTATTTCTTGGGTAGAATAATTTGTTAGTGGGATGTCGTGAGGACCTGTCTAGTTGGACCAGCGGACCTACTGCAGTGTTCCTCTTTTCTTATGAGTCCGGTATTGTCAGGTGTTTCTTTGTTGTGGGAGTTGACTGTGAGGTGTGGTCAAAGCCCTTTAATTGCCTTCCTTTGATGTATTACTTTCATAGTTCCTTGACAATGTGAGTAGTCACGAAAGCGCTTGGAATTTCACTACTCTTTCCTAGTGGTTGTTTTGCACACACACACACACACACACACACACACACACACACACACACACACACACACACATATATATATATATATATATATATATATATATATATATATATATATATATATATATATATCTATATAAATATATATATATATATATATATATTATTATCACACTGGTCGATTCCCACCAAGGCAGGGTGGCCCGAAAAAGAAAAACTTTCACCATCATTCACTCCATCACTGTCTTGCCAGAAGGGTGCTTTACACTACAGTTTTTAAACTGCAACATTAACACCCCTCCTTCAGAGTGCAGGCACTGTACTTCCCATCTCCAGGACTCAAGTCCGGCCTGCCGGTTTCCCTGAACCCCTTCATAAATGTTACTTTGCTCACACTCCAACAGCACGTCAAGTATTAAAAACCATTTGTCTCCATTCACTCCTTTCAAACACGCCCACGCATGCCTGCTGGAAGTCCAAGCCCCTCGAACACAAAACCTCCTTTACCCCCTCCCTCCAACCTTTCCTGGCCGACCCCTACCCCGCCTTCCTTCCACTGCAGACTGATACACTCTTGAAGTCACTCTGTTTCGCTCCATTCTCTCTACATATATATATATATATATATATATATATATATATATATATATATATATATATATATATATATATATATATATATATATATATATATATATATATGTATATATATATATATATATATATATATATATATATATATATATACATATATATGTATGCATATATATAAATATATACATATATGTACTCACCTGTGTGTGTGTGTGTGTGTGTGTACTCACCTAGTTGAGGTTGCAGGGGTCGAGTTCTAGCTCCTGGCCCCGCCTCTTCACTGATCGCTACTAGGTCACTCTCCCTGAACCGTGAGCTTTATCATACCTCTGCTTAAAGCTATGTATGGATCCTGCCTCCACTACATCGCTTCCCAAACTATTCCACTTACTGACTACTCTGTGGCTGAAGAAATACTTCCTAACAGCCCTGTGATTCATCTGTGTCTTCAACTTCCAACTGTGTCCCCTTGTTACTGTGTCCAATCTCTGGAACATCCTGTCTTTGTCCACCTTGTCAATTCCTCTCAGTATTTTGTATATCGTTATCATGTCCCCCCTATCTCTCCTGTCCTCCAGTGTCGTCAGGTTGATTTCCCTTAACCTCTCCTCGTAGGACATACCTCTTAGCTCTGGGACTAGTCTTGTTGCAAACCTTTGCACTTTCTCTAGTTTCTTTACGTGCTTGGCTAGGTGTGGGTTCCAAACTGGTGCCGCATACTCCAATATGGGCCTAACGTACACGGTGTACAGGGTCCTGAATGATTCCTTATTAAGATGTCGGAATGCTGTTCTGAGGTTTGCCAGGCGCCCATATGCTGCAGCAGTTATTTGGTCCATGTGCTCTTCAGGAGATGTGCCTGGTGTTATACTCACCCCAAGATCTTTTTCATTGAGTGAGGTTTGTAGTCTTTGGCCCCCTAGACTGCACTCCGTCTGCGGTCTTCTTTGCTCTTCCCCAATCTTCATGACTTTGCGCTTGGTGGGATTGAACTCCAGGAGCCAATTGCTGGACCAGGTCTGCAGCCTGTCCAGATCCCTTTGTAGTTCTGCCTGGTCTTCGATCGAATGAATTCTTCTCATCAACTTCACGTCATCTGCAAACAGGGACACCTCAGAGTCTATTTCTTCCTTCATGTCGTTCACAAATACCTGAAACAGCACTGGTCCTAGGACTGACCCCTGTGGGACCCCGCTGGTCACCGGTGCCCACTATGACACCTCGCCACATACCATGACTCGCTGCTGTCTTCCTGACAATATTCCCTGATCCTTTGTAGTTCCTTCCCTGTTATCCCTGCTTGGTCCGCCAGTTTTTGCACTAATCTCTTGTGTGGAACTGTGTCAAACGCCTTCTTTCAGTCCAAGTATATGCAATCCACCCACCCCTCTCTCTCTTGTCTTACTGCTGTCACCATGTCATAGAACTCCAGTAGGTTTGTGACACAGGATTTCCCGTCCCTGAAACCATGCTGGCTGTTGTTGATGAGATCATTCCTTTCTAGGTGTTCCACCATTCTTCTCCTGATAATCTTCTCCATGATTTTGCATACTATACATGTCAGTGACACTGGTCTGTAGTTTAGTGCTTCATGTCTGTCTCGTTTTTTAAAGATTGGGACTGCATTTGATGTCTTCCATGCCTCAGGCAATCTCCCTGTTTCGATAGATGTATTGAATATTGTTGTTAGGGGTACACATAGTGCCTCTGCTCCCTCTCTCAGGACCCATGGGAGATGTTATCTGGCCCCATTGCCTTTGAGGTATCTAGCTCACTCAGAAGCCTCTTCACTTCTTCCTCGGTTGTGTGCATTGTGTCCAGCGCTTGGTGATGTGCCCCACTTCTTCGCCTTTCTGGAGCCCCTTCTGTCTCCTCTGTGAACACTTCTTTGAATCTCTTGTTGAGTTCCTCATATACTTCACGGTTATTTCTTGTTGTCTCTCCTCCTTCCTTCCTTAGCCTGATTAGCTGGTCCTTGACTGTTGTTTTCCTCCTGATGTGGCTGTATAACAGTTTCTGGTCAGATTTGGCTTTCGCTGCTATGTCATTTTCATATTGCCGTTGGGCCTCCATTCTTATCTGTGCATATTCGTTTCTGGCTCTACGACTGTTCTCCTTATTCTCCTGGGTCCTTTGCCTTCTATATTTCTTCCATTCCCTAGCACACTTGGTTTTTGCCTCCCTGCACCTTTGGGTAAACCATGGGCTCATCCTGGCTTTTTCATTATTCCTGTTACCCTTGGGTACAAACCTCTCCTCAGCCCCCTTGCATACTGTTGCTTCATATTCCCTCATCTCATTAACTGGCTTCCCTGCCAGTTCTGTGTCCCACCGAACCCCGTTCAGGAAGTTCCTCATTCCCGTGTAGTCCCCTTTCTTGTAGTTTGGCTTCATTCGTCCAGGCCTTCCTGCTTCTCCCTCCACTTGTAGCTCTACTGTGTATTCGAAGCTTAAACCACATGATCGCTGGCCCCAAGGGGTCTTTCATATGTGATGTCCTCAATATCTGCACTACTCAAGGTGAATACTAAGTCCAGCCTTGCTGGTTCATCCTCTCCTCTCTCTCTTGTAGTGTCCCTTACGTGTTGGTACATGAAGTTTTCCAGTACCACCTCCATCATCTTAGCCCTCCATGTATCTTGACCCCCCATGTGTGTGTGTGCGTGTGTGTGTGTGTGTGTGTGTGTGTGTGTGTGTGTGTGTGTGTGTGTGTGTGTGTGTGTGTGTGTGTGTGTGTGTGTGTGTGTGTGTGTGTGCAGAATGCAGTGAAAATATTATGCAAATGCGTCAATAGGTAATATCAAGCAAATGCGTTTAGATATTATTATGCAAATTCGTCAATAAGTAATATTCAGCGAATGCGTCCAGATAATATTATGCAAATGCGTCAATAAGTAATATTCAGTAAATGTGCCAGATAATATTATGCAAATGCGTCAGTAAGTGATATCAAGCAAATGCGCCCAGATAATATTATGCAAGTGCGTCAGTAAGTAATATTCAGCAGATGCGCCCAGGTATTACGTGAGTACATCAATTAGAATATCAAACAAACGCTCCCAGATAATATTATATAAGTGCGTCAATAAGTAATATTCAGCAGATGCGCCCAGATAAGACTATCAGACTAGCTATCACTTTCATTATTTTTAACGAGTTATCTGATAATTAAGGTGACAGACACACACACACCAACACCCTCCATAATGTACACTTCAGCCACATTTAATGACAGTTTTTTCGGAAGTGAAATAACGGTCATAACGAGTGTTTTATTGGATGAAAAAAATAATTGTTCAATGTTTTCTGGCGAATAAAGACTAACTGGCAACTTTGCCGGCCAGCTGCCGCGGCTGCGTTTCCTGGCAACCTACTCTCACCTTTATGCTCTGATGCTTTAAGGGTCGTTATGCCTCGAAGGGTCTTCCCTGTGTTATATCTGGATCCCTGGTACCATTCCATGACCCCTGGTACCATTCCATGACCCCTGATACCATTCCATGACCCCTGATACCATTCCATGACCCCTGATACCATTCCATGACCCCTGGCACTATTCCTTGACCCCTGGCACTATTCCTTGACCCCTGGTACCATTCCATGACCCCTGGCACCATTCCATGACCCCTGGCACCATTCCATGACCCCTGGTACCATTCCATGACCCCTGGCACCATTCCATGACACCTGGCACCATTCCATGACCCCTGGTACCATTCTATGACCTCTGGTACCATTCCATGACCCCTGGCACCATTCCATGACCCCTGGTACCATTCCATGACCCGTGGCACCGTTCCATAACCCCTGGCACCATTCCATGACCCCTGGTACCATTCTATGACCTCTGGTACCATTCCATGACCCCTAGCACCATTCCATGACCCCTGGAACCATTCCATGACCCCTGGTACCATTCCATGGCCACTGGCACCATTCCATGACCCCTGACACCATTCCATGACCTCTGGTACCATTCCATAACCCCTGGCACCATTCCATGACACCTGGCACCATTCCATGACCCCTGGTACCATTCTATGACCTCTGGTACCATTCCATGACCCCTAGCACCATTCCATGACCCCTGGAACCATTCCATGACCCCTGGTACCATTCCATGGCCACTGGCACCATTCCATGACCCCTGACACCATTTCATGACCTCTGGCACCATTCCATGACCCCTGGAACCATTCCATGGCCTCTGGCACCATTCCATGACCCCTGGTACCATTGCTGAACCACTGGTACCAGTGCTGGAGCCCTGGTACCGTTGTTGGAGCCCTGATACCATTGCTGGAACCCTGGTGCCATTATATGACCCCTGGTACCATTCCAGGACCCCGGTACCATTCCATGACCCCTGGCACCATTCCAGGACCCCTGGTACCATTCCAGGACCCCTGGTACCATTCCAGGACCCCTGGAATGGTACGTTGGTAGTGGCTATGGTAGCGACTATGGTAGTGGTTGGGGTAGTGGCTATGGTAGCGGCTATGGTAGCGGCTATAGTAGTGGATGGTAGAGACTATGGTAGCGGCTATGGTAGCGGCTATAGTAGTGGCTATGGTAGTGGCTATTAGTAGCGGCTATGGTAGCTGCTATAGCAGTGGCTATGGTAGAGACTATGGTAGCGGCTATGGTAGCGGCTATAGTAGTGGCTATGGTAGTGGCTATGATAGCGACTATGGTAGTGGCTATGGTAGTGGCTATTAGTAGCGGCTATGGTAGTGGCTATTAGCAGCGGCTATGGTAGTGGCTATGGTAGCGGCTGCGGGGTCATAACGGCCTCAGTCAGGGCAGCTGTTCGCGTCTCCCCCCTCCCCCATCTACCCCGATCTACCCCCATCTACCCCCATCTACCCCTCAATCTACCCCTCAGTCTATCCTCACTAATTAAAAACTCTGGACGAGGGTAGATTATATCTACCAAATCCATCTATCCACCTTCACAGCCGTCCATCTCTATTCCATTCAGTCTATCCATCAGTCTATCTATCCGCCGGTCCATCTATCTGCCGGTACAGCGGTTCAATGTGTCGTCAGTGTTAGTGCCACTGAACCAAAGGGGGGGTTCGAACCCTAGACCAGTGAGCGGCACCCTGTGTCACTGCTCCCTAGGTGCTGTTGATGAAGGATACACATATGTGCAACACCTGTGTCTCTCTTATGTGCTGCACATGTGTCTTATTACTCTCAGGTGTTGCACATGTGTCTGTACTGGTGGTGGTAGTTGTGGTGGTAGCAGTAAGGGTGGTTGTGGTGCTAGTAGTACTGGTGGTGGTAGTGGTGGAAGAGGTGGTAGTAATAGTGGTGGTGGCAGTGGTGGTAGTAATGGTAGTGGTAGTGGTGGTGGTAGTGGTGATGGCAGTGGTAATTGTGGTGGTAGTGGTGATGGTAGTGGTAGTGGTGATAGTAGTGGTGATGATAGTGGTAGTGGTGGTAGTAGTGGTGATGATAGTGGTAGTGGTGGTAGTAGTGGTGATGATAGTGGTAGTGGTGGTAGTAGTGGTGATGATAGTGGTAGTGGTGGTAGTAGTGGTGATGATAGTGGTAGTGGTGGTAGTAGTGGTGATGATAATGGTAGTGGTGGTAGTAGTGGTGATGATAGTGGTAGTGGTGGTAGTAGTGGTGATGATAGTGGTAGTGGTGGTAGTAGTGGTGATGATAGTGGTAGTGGTGGTAGTAGTGGTGATGATAGTGGTAGTGGTGGTAGTAGTGGTGATGATAGTCGTAGTGGTGGTAGTAGTGGTGATGATAGTGGTAGTGTGGTAGTAGTGGTGATGATAGTGGTAGTGGTGGTAGTAGTGGTGATGGCAGTGGTAATTGTGGTGGTAGTGGTGATGATAGTGGTAGTGGTGGTAGTAGTGGTGATGTTAGTGGTAGTGGTGGTAGTGGTGGTAGTGGTGGTAGTGGTGGTAGTGGGGATCAATGCACCTAGGTGTCACACTTGGTTTTACAACACACGCGACCTACACACACACCGTCACTCCCATTCTGTGTACCCACATTGTGTACCCACATTGTGTACCCACATTGTGTACCCACATTGTGTACCCACATTGTGTACCCACATTGTGTACCCACATTGTGTACCCACACTGTGTACCCACACTGTGTACCCACACTGTGTACCCACACTGTGTACCCACACTGTACCCACACTGTGTACCCACATTGTGTACCCACAATGTGTACCCACACTGTGTACCCACACTGTGTACCCACATTGTGTACCCACACTGTGTACCCACACTGTGTACCCACATTGTGTACCCACACTGTGTACCCACAATGTGTACCCACACTGTGTACCCACATTGTGTACCCATATTGTGTACCCACACTGTGTACCCACACTGTGTACCCACACTGTACCCACACTGCGTACCCACATTGTGTACCCACATTGTGTACCCACACTGTGTACCCACACTGTGTACCCACATTGTGTACCCACAATGTGTACCCACACTGTGTACCCACATTGTGTACCCATATTGTGTACCCACACTGTGTACCCACACTGTGTACCCACATTGTGTACCCACAATGTGTACCCACACTGTGTACCCACATTGTGTACCCACATTGTGTACCCACACTGTGTACCCACATTGTGTACCCACATTGTGTACCCACAATGTGTACCCACACTGTGTGCCCACATTGTGTACCCATATTGTGTACCCACACTGTGTACCCACACTGTGTACCCACACTGTGTACCCGCACTGTGTACCACACTGTGTACCACACTGTGTACCCACACTGTGTACCCGCACTGTGTACCCACACTGTGTACCCACACTGTGTACCCACACTGTGTACCCATACTGTGTACCTGCACTGTGTACCCATGCTGTGTACACACACTGTGTACCCACACTGTGTACCCGCACTGTGTACCCACACTGTGTACCCGCACTGTGTGCCCGCACTGTGTACCCACCCTGTACCCACACTGTGCACCCGCACTGTGTACCCATACTGTGTACCCACACTGTGTACCAGCACTGTTTAGCCACACTGTGTACCCGCACTGTGTACCCACACTGTGTACGCACACTGTGTACCCACACTGTGTACCCGCACTGTGTACCCGCACTGTGTACCCACACTGTACCCACACTGTGTACCCGCACTGTGTACCCACACTGTGTACCCACACAGTTTATCAGCACTGTTTAGCCACACTGTGTACCCGCACTGTGTACCCACACTGTGTACGCACACTGTGTACCCACATTATGTACCCACACTGTACCCGCACTGTGTACCCACACTGTGTACCCACACTGTGTACCCACACTGTGTACCCACATTGTGTACCCACACTGTGTACCCACATTGTGTACCCACATTGTGTACCCATACTGTGTACCCACATTGTGTACCCACAATGTGTACCCAAACTGTGTACCCACATTGTGTACCCACATTATGTACCCACACTGTACCCGCACTGTGTACCCACACTGTGTACCCACACTGTGTATCCACATTGTGTACCCACATTGTGTACCCACACTGTGTACCCACATTGTGTACCCACAATGTGTACCCACACTGTGTACGCACACTGTGTACCCACATTATGTACCCACACTGTACCCGCACTGTGTACCCACACTGTGTACCCACACTGTGTACCCACACTGTGTACCCACATTGTGTACCCACACTGTGTTCCCACACTGTGTACCCACATTGTGTACCCACACTGTGTACCCACATTGTGTACCCACAATGTGTACCCACACTGTGTACCCACATTGTGTACCCACATTGTGTACCCACACTGTGTACCCACACTGTGTACCCACATTGTGTACCCACAATGTGTACCCACACTGTGTACCCACATTGTGTACCCATGTTGTGTACCCACACTGTGTACCCACACTGTGTACCCACAATGTGTACCCACACTGTGTACCCACACTGTGTACCCGCACTGTGTACCACACTGTGTACCACACTGTGTACCCATACTGTGTACCCATACTGTGTACCCATACTGTGTACCCATACTGTGTACCCATACTGTGTACCCATACTGTGTACCCATACTGTGTACCCATACTGTGTACCCATACTGTGTACCCATACTGTGTACCCATACTGTGTACCCACACTGTGTACCCGCACTGTGTACCCGCACTGTGTACCCACACTGTACCCACACTGTGCACCCGCACTGTGTACCCACACTGTGTACCCACACTGTGTACCAGCACTGTTTAGCCACACTGTGTACCCGCACTGTGTACCCACACTGTGTACGCACACTGTGTACCCACACTGTTTACCCGCACTGTGTACCCGCACTGTGTACCCAAACTGTACCCACACTGTGTACCCACACTGTACCCACACTGTGTACCTACACTGTGTACCCACACTGTGTACCCACACAGTGTACCTGCACTGTTTAGCCACACTGTGTACCCGCACTGTGTACCCACACTGTGTACGCACACTGTGTACCCACATTATGTACCCACACTGTACCCGCACTGTGTACCCACACTGTGTACCCACACTGTGTACCCGCACTGTTTACCCACACTGTGTACCCACACTGTGTACCCACACTGTGTACCCGCACTGTGTACCCACACTGTGTACCCGCACTGTGTACCCACACTGTGTACCCACATTGTGTACCCACACTGTGTACCCACACTGTGTACCCACACTGTGTACCCACACTGTGTACCCGCACCACGTAGCACCAGCCACTACGGTAGCACCAGCACCACGTAGCACCAGCCACTGCGGTAGCACCAGCACCACGTAGCACCAGGCACTACGGTAGCACCAGCACCACGTAGCACCAGCCACTACGGTAGCACCAGCACCACGTAGCACCAGCCACTACGGTAGCACCAGCACCACGGAGCACCAGCCACTACGGTAGCACCAGCACCACGTAGCACCAGCCACTGCGGTAGCACCAGCACCACGTAGCACCAGCCACTACGGTAGCACCAGCACCACGTAGCACCAGCCACTACAGTAGCACCAGCACCACGTAGCACCAGCCACTGCGGTAGCACCAGGCACCACGTAGCACCAGCACCACGTAGCACCAGGCACCACGTAGCACCAGCACCACGTAGCACCAGCCACTGCGGTAGCACCAGCACCACGTAGCACCAGGCACCACGTAGCACCAGCACCACGTAGCACCAGCCACTGCGGTAGCACCAGGCACCACGTAGCACCAGGCACCACGTAGCACCAGCACCACGTAGCACCAGCCACTGCGGTAGCACCAGGCACCATGTAGCACCAGCCACTGCGGTAGCACCAGCACCACGTAGCACCAGCCACTGCGGTAGCACCAGCACCACGTAGCACCAGGCACCACGTAGCAATAGCACCACGTAGCACCAGCCACTGCGGTAGCACCAGGCACCACGTAGCACCAGGCACCACGTAGCACCAGCACCACGTAGCACCAACCACTACGGTAGCACCAGGCACCACGTAGCACCAGCCACTGCGGTAGCACCAGCACTACGTAGCACCAGCACTACGTAGCACCACCAGCACTACGTAGCACCAGGCACCACGTAGCACCAGGCACCACGTAGCACCAGCACCACGTAGCACCAGCCACTACGGTAGCACCAGCACCACGTAGCACCAGCCACTGCGGTAGCACCAGGCACCACGTAGCACCAGGCACCACGTAGCACCAGGCACCACGTAGCACCAGGCACCACGTAGCACCAGGCACCACGTAGCACCAGGCACCACGTAGCACCAGGCACCACGTAGCACCAACCAGGTGGTTATTATCCACCATGGCCGATCTAGCGATGGCAGTATTGATCAGCCGGTGTTATATTTTCCATTGTCTCTCCCACCCCATCCACTACCACCCTCTCTCTCTCTCTCTCTCTCTCTCTCTCCCACCCCATCCACTACCACCCTCTCTCTCTCTCTCTCTCTCTCTCTCTCCCACCCCATCCACTACCACCCTCTCTCTCTCTCTCTCTCTCTCTCTCCCACCCCCCCCACTACCACCCTCTCTCTCTCTCTCTCTCTCTCTCTCTCCCACCCCATCCACTACCACCCTCTCTCTCTCTCTCTCTCTCTCTCTCTCCCACCCCATCCACTACCACCCTCTCTCTCTCTCTCGCTCTCTCTCTCTCTCCCCTTTCCTCTATTCGCCTATTATTTGTACCTATTATCTTTCCCCTTTTCTCCCTTTCAAGACCAGCTGCTCTCCCTCCCTCCCTCCCTCCCTCCCTCCCTCCCTCCCTCTCTGTAACCTACAGATTAGCATAATTCGGCGTCCGTTTCACTCCACTTCCAACGATCATTTTCTCACGAAGGGCGAAACGTTAGAATGTTTTGCTCGGGAGAGATGTGCTGTGTAGACTGACAGCATTAACAAAAAAAGACCTAAGCTGGTGGACAGGAGGACGACGGAGACTTGACAACGACGTCAAAGATACTGAGATGTTACCAAGAAAAATAGGATTTTGTGGTCCACTAAGAGAAAACAAGAAAATAAATACAGTAGCCAGATGGAGCGAGTGAGATTCAGGAGCCAGCTGGAGTGATTGAGATCCAGGAGCCAGCTAGAGCGAGAGAGATCCAGGAGCCAGCTAGAGCGAGTGAGATTCAGGAGCCAGCTGGAGTGATTGAGATCCAGGAGCCAGCTAGAGCGAATGAGATCCAGGAGCCAGCTGGATGAAAGGAAGGTGAGGAAGTTACTGCTGGATATCAAGCTGGATAAAGAAGTGGAATCACAGCTGGATAACAGGCAGGATAGAGGAGTGGAATCACTGCTGGATAACAGGCAGGATAGAGGAGTGGAATCACTGCTGGATAACAGGCAGGATAGAGTAGTGGAATCACTGTTGGATAACAGGCAGGAGAGAGTAGTGGAATCACTGTTAGATAACAGGCAGACTAGAGCAGTGGAATCACTGCTGGATAACAGGCAGGAGAGAGTAGTGGAATCACTGTTGGATAACAGGCAGGAGAGAGCAGTGGAATCACTGCTGGATAACAGGCAGGAGAGAGCAGTGGAATCACTGCTGGATAACAGGCAAGAGAGGGCAGTGGAATCGCTGCTGGATAACAGGCAGGATAGAGCAGTGGAATCACTACTGGATAACAGGCAGGAGAGAGCAGTGGAATCGCTGCTGGATAACAGGCAGGATAGAGCAGTGGAATCACCGCTGGATAGCAGGCAGGATAGAGCAGTGGAATCACTGCTGGATAACAGGCAGGATAGAGCAGTGGAATTACTGCTGGATAACAGGCAGGTTAGAGCAGTGGAACCACTGCTGGATACCAGGCAGGAGAGAGCAGTGGATCACTGCTGGATAACAGACAGGAGAGAGCAGTGGATCGCAGCTGGATAACAGGCAGGAGAGAGCAGTGGATCACTGCTGGATAACAGGCAGGAGAGAGCAGTGGATCACTGCTGGATAACAGGCAGGAGAGAGCAGTGGGTCACTGCTGGATAACAGGCAGGAGAGAGCAGTGGGTCACTGCTGGATAACAGGCAGGAGAGAGCAGTGGGTCACTGCTGGATAACAGGCAGGAGAGAGCAGTGGGTCACTGCTGGATAACAGGCAGGAGAGAGCAGTGGGTCACTGCTGGATAACAGGCATGAGAGAGAGAGGGAGTATATATAGGCAGGAAGTGGCAGTAGTAGTGGCGATAGAAGGTAGTAGTAGTAGTAGTAGTAGTAGTAGTAGTAGTAGTAGTAGTAGTAGTAGTAGTAGTAGTAGTAGTAGTAGTAGTAGTAGTAGTAGTGGGGGAGGTAGTAAGAAGTAGGAGGAGTGAGTCATATACTAAGAAAGAGGAGGAATGTAAGGGAGCTAGATGCCCACAAGGGAGCTAGGTGCCAACAAGGGAGCTAGGTGCCCACAAGGGAGCTAGGTGCCCACAAGGGAGCTAGGTGCCAACAAGGGAGCTAGGTGCCCACAAGGGAGCTAGGTGCCCACAAGGGAGCTAGGTGCCCACAAGGGAGCTAGGTGCCCACAAGGGAGCTAGATGCCCACAGAGGGTAAGAGCAAGAACACAGAGGGGGAAAATAAATAAATAAATAAAGAAGGAACAAATACACAAGGCAGAAGAAAGACAATCCAAAGGAGAAAAAGGAAAGAGGAAAGAGGAAGAGAGAGAAGAAGAAAAGGAGGAGTCAGGTTAAGTCACGGGTGTTCTGAAGTTTGGAGCATTTTACAATGTAGTGGGAGAGGAAGGCATCTACAGAGACGAAGCCACGACTAAGATTCATACAAGGAAAGTTGTGTATTAAGGAGGATTCAACCAGACGGCGACTGTTAAAGTTGGAAGTAGGGAAGACAGTTTTAGCAGAAGACCAGTCAATAGGATGACTGTGATCTCTGACGTGACAGAAAACAGCATTGTTAGTGTGACTTTGTAAATGGTCAAGTTGGACCGGAACGTTGTCGTGAGCTCCTCTCTTCCATGTGCGCGTTATTTGTATCGTTTCAGTCACTGCATTGTGCCTTTTTTGTTATTTAGTTAGGTTAGGTTAGGTTAGGTTAAGATGTGCTAGATTAGTCTAGGATAGGTTAGGTTAGGTTACCTGTGTACCAGCAGTTAGGAAGAGTTGGGTAAATTTAGGATTTTAAACTCCGTCTACTACCCTGAGATCATTAAAGCTGTAAGTGAACTTTTCCACCGCCAAACAAGAAGACTTTAATACCCAAAATAGGGATTAAATATACATATACACCCTACATACACACCAAGAGACATGCACCTCTCAGTGTACAGGTTGATTGATTAATGGGTCATCAAGTTCAGGAGGATTTAGGGAACTTCAGGAGGATTTTGGGAACTTCAGGAGGATTTAGGGGACCTTCAGGAGGATTTAGGAAACTTCAGGAGGATTTAGACAAACTCTATTCTTGGTCAGAAAAGTGGCAGATGCAGTTCAATGTAGATAAATGCATGGTTCTGAAGCTCGGGAGTGTCCATAACCCTAGCACTTATAAGTTAAATAATGTAGAACTTAGCCATATAGATTGCGAAAAGGATTTGGGGGTTATGGTGAGCAGCAACCTTAAACCAAGACAGCAATGCCTAAGCGTACGTAATAAGGCAAATAGATTACTGGGATTTATATCAAGAAGTGTAAGCAACAGAAGTCCAGAGGTCATACTGCAGCTTTATACATCGTTAGTAAGGCCTCACCTAGATTATGCAGCTCAGTTCTGGTCTCCATATTACAGAATGGACATAAATTCGTTAGAAAACATTCAGCGTAGGATGACTAAATTAATACATAGCATTAGAAATCTTACTTATGAAGAAAGATTGAAGACTCTTAAGTTACATTCACTTGTTAGACGAAGAATGAGGGGAGACCTGATCGAAGTGTATAAGTGGAAGATGGGTATTAATAAAAGGGATATTAATAAGGTCTTGAGGATATCTCTCCAAGAGAGAACCCGCAGTAATGGATTTAAATTAGACAAGTTTAGATTTAGAAAGGACATAGAAAAGTATTGGTTAGGAAATAGGGTAGTTGATGAGTGGAACAGTTTACCTAGTTTGGTTATTGAGGCTGGGACTTTGGGTAGTTTCAAATTTAGGTTGGATAAGTACATGAGTGGGAGGGGTTGGATTTGAGTGGGACTTTCACATCAGAGCTTATTTCTTGGGTGACATTGAAAACTGGGTTGGGCAAATGTTTTGTTAATGGGATGGATTGTAAAGGACCTGCCTAGTATGGGCCAACAGGCCTGTTGCAGTGATCCTCCTTTCTTATGTTCTTATGTTCTAACCTGCACAACACCTGACCAACATACTTGAATTCCTAAAATTGAAAACTCTCAGCATATATACACATATGTATGTATATATATATATATATATATATATATATATATATATATATATATATATATATATATATATATATATATATATATATATAGATATATATATATATATATATATATATATATATATATATATATATATATATATATATATATATATATATATATATATATATATATATATATATATATATATATATATATGTATATATATATAAATATATATATATATATATATATATATATATATATATATATATATATATATATATATATATATATATATATATATATATATATATATATATACGTAAGATTCATCAGAATAAAAGTGTTTCTTGACTCTGGTTTGGGTTATATGATGACCCGTCACTGGACATTTTGGTCATCTGACCGAGGCCTTCCACTGGCTTACCCCTCCACCCTTTTAAAAATTAATGTTATTATTTAACAAAGTTCCTTTAACAATGCAACTTGATTAGTTCCTAGGTCAGGCCAGGTCAGGTCAGGTCAGGTCAGGTCAGACTCGACAGAAAACAGGAAAATTATCTCGTGCCGCTGGTGCTAAACAGATGATGACCCATTTATCTAAAGTTATATTATACCTGTAGTTAAATGGTCCAGACAACCGACAAGTTGCTAAATCAGACACATGAGCAGCACTTGGGTATCTTATTTGTGAAAACGTTTACCCATACAGTGGCTTCATCAGTCCTATACACACAAGAATAGTAAAGGTCAAAACTAGATTGAGATAACGAGTCCATCGGTCTTGAAAAGACTGATGGACTAATTATACCGACTTCAGGCTGAGGGACTGATTACCTCAATCTCCTTCTGATCTTCTCTATTCTTCTTAGTTTAGGACTGATGAAGTAACTGTGTGGCGAAACATCTCCACAGTAAATGCATCCAAGTGTTGTACATGTGTCTAAATTATCTAAGACATAAATATAACAATGGTCCTGAAATAACACTTTGTCTAATGTAAACATAGTGTCTTACTTATGCAAGTAAGTAAAGTAACTTACTTGTATAAGTAAGACAGGATGAGATGTCTCCATGCCGCCGGGGATAACAAAAATTAACATTGTTAGCCATGGGTCTAAATAATAGGTGCTAATATAGTTAATTTTAACCATGGGGCTTTCGTTGGTCTGAGACCGGGCGGCGGGGGGCGGTGACCCCCGCTGCCGTCCACAGGTAATCTTCAGAAAAGTTAGATTAAAAGTGCCGTGGAGAGATACCACTGGGGCCCAGAAGAGGGTCTTTGACCGTAGACGAGATGTAAAGATCTCTTTGACCTGCTGTGTCACCATTGAAGACTCATGAGTCGCAGATGTATCAGTCACAGATGTATCAGTCACAGATGTGTCAGTCACAGATGTATCAGTCACAGATGTGTCAGTCACAGATGTATCAGCCACAGATGTATCAGTCACAGATGTGTCAGTCACAGATGTATCAGTCACAGATGTGTCAGTCACAGATGTATCAGTCACAGATGTATCAGTCACAGATGTAACAGTCATGGATGTATCAGTCATAGATGTGTCAGTCACAGATGTATCAGTCACAGATGTATCAGTCACAGATGTATCAGTCACAGATGTGTCAGTCACAGATGTATCAGTCACAGATGTATCAGTCACAGATGTAACAGTCATGGATGTATCAGTCATAGATGTGTCAGTCACAGATGTATCAGTCACAGATGTATCAGTCACAGATGTATCAGTCACAGATGTGTCAGTCACAGATGTATCAGTCACAGATGTATCAGTCACAGATGTATCAGTCACAGATGTGTCAGTCACAGATGCATCAGTCACAGATGTGTTAGTCACAGATGCATCAGTCACAGATGTATCAGTCACAGATGTATCAGTCCCAGATGTATCAGTCACAGATGTGTCAGTCACAGATGTATCAGTTACAGATGTGTCAGTCACAGACGTGTCAGTCACAGATGTGTCAGTCACAGATGTATCAGTTACAGATGTAACAGTCACAGATGTATCAGTCACAGATGTATCAGTCACAGATGTATCAGTCACAGATGTATCAATCACAGATGTGTCAGTCACAGACGTGTCAGTCACAGATGTATCAGTCACTGATGTATCAGTCATAGATGTATCAGTTACAGATGTATCAGTCACAGATGTATCAATCACAGATGTATCAGTCACAGATGTATCAGTCAGGGATGTACGAGTCCCAGATGTATCAGTCACAGATGTATCAGCCACAGATGTATCAGTCACAGATGTACGAGTCCCAGATGTATCAGTCACAGATGTATCAGTCACAGATGTATCAGTCACAGATGTATCAGTCACAGATGTATGAGTCCCAGATGTATCAGTCACAGATGTATCAGTCAGAGATGTATCAATCACAGATGTATCAGTCACAGATGTATCAATCACAGATGTATCAGTCACAGATGTATCAGTCACAGATGTATCAGTCACAGATGTACCAGTCCCAGATGTATCAGTCACAGATGTGTCAGTCATAGATGTATAAGTCACACATGTATCAGTCACAGATGTATCAATCACAGATGTATCAGTCACAGATGTATCAGTCACAGATGTATCAGTCACGGATGTACCAGTCCCAGATGTATCAGTCACAGATGTGTCAGTCACAGATGTATCAGTCACAGATGTATCAGTCACAGATGTATCAGTCACAGATGTATCAGTCACAGATGTATCAGTCACAGCTGTATCAGTCACAGATGTGTCAGTCACAGATGTATCAGTCACAGATGTGTCAGTCACAGATGTATCAGTCACAGATGTATCAGTCACAGATGTATCAGTCACAGATGTATCAGTCACAGATGTATCAGTCACAGATGTATCAGTCACAGCTGTATCAGTCACAGATGTATCAGTCACAGATGTATCAGTCACAGATGTATCAGTCACAGATGTATCAGTCACGGATGTACCAGTCCCAGATGTATCAGTCACAGATGTGTCAGTCACAGATGTATCAGTCACAGATGTATCAGTCACAGATGTATCAGTCACAGATGTATCAGTCACAGCTGTATCAGTCACAGATGTATCAGTCACAGATGTATCAGTCACAGATGTATCAGTCACAGATGTATCAGTCACAGATGTATCAGTCACAGATGTATCAGTCACGGATGTACCAGTCCCAGATGTATCAGTCACAGATGTGTCAGTCACAGATGTATCAGTCACACATGTATCAGTCACAGCTGTATCAGTCACAGATGTATCAGTCACAGATGTATCAGTCACGGATGTACCAGTCCCAGATGTATCAGTCACAGATGTGTCAGTCACAGATGTATCAGTCACACATGTATCAGTCACAGATGTGTCAGTCACAGATGTATCAGTCACACATGTATCAGTCACAGCTGTATCAGTCACAGATGTATCAGTCACAGATGTATCAGTCACAGATGTATCAGTCACAGATGTATCAGTCACAGATGTATCAGTCACGGATGTACCAGTCCCAGATGTATCAGTCACAGATGTGTCAGTCACAGATGTATCAGTCACACATGTATCAGTCACAGCTGTATCAGTCACAGATGTATCAGTCACAGATGTGTCAGTCACAGATGTATCAGTCACACATGTATCAGTCACAGCTGTATCAGTCACAGATGTATCAGTCACAGATGTATCAGTCACAGATGTATCAGTCACAGATGTATCAGTCACAGATGTATCAGTCACAGATGTATCAGTCACAGATGTATCAGTCACAGATGTATCAGTCACAGATGTATCAGTCACAGATGTATCAGTCACAGATGTATCAGTCATGGGTCACTCTTCCTTAGCCCCAATGGTCATCTAAATTAGTCTTAAGACTCGCCCCGAGTCTAAGAACTCATCCTACCTCAATCCCTCCAAGGGACCTAAAGTTCCACTGAGCTTATTACGATAATGGAACACAGCAGCGTCAATGTGACGAATGAGACACATATGTCATTGATGTAGATACCACTGTCATTGATGTAGATACCACTGTCATTGATGTAGATACCACTGTCATTGATGTAGATACCACTGTCATTGATGTAGATGCACTGTCATTGATGTTGATGGCACTGTCAATGATGTTGATGGCACTGTCAATGATGTTGATGGCACTGTCAATGATGTTGACGACACTGTCACTGATGGAGATGGCACTGTCACTGATGGAGATGGCACTGCCATTAATGTAGATGGCACTGTCATTAATGCAGATGGCAGTGTCATTGATGTAGATAGCACTGTCACTGATGCAGATGGCACTGTCATTGATGTACATGGTACTGTCACTGATGTATATGACATTGTCATTGATGTAGATGGCACTGTCATTGATGTAGATGGCACTGTCATTAATGTAGATGACACTGTAATTGATGTTGATGGTACTGCCATTGTGTTGATGACACTGTCATTGATGTAGATGACACTGTCATTGATGTAGATGACACTGTCATTGATGTTGATGATCAGACCAGCAGTCAGTCTACACACTGACTGTACACAAATACCTACACAGTGACTGTACACAGACAGGTACATACTGACTGTACACAGACAAGTACATACTGACTGTACACAGACAAGTACACACTTACCTAAAATGACTGTACACAAATAAGTACACACCGACTGTACACAGAGTACACACTGACTGTACACATATAGGTACACATGATCTGCACAGACTGTACACAGACAAGTACAAACAAATGCGCAATAACCGTACACAGACAAGTACACACTGTCTGTACACTGACTGTACACAGATAAGTGCACACTGACTGTACACTGACTGTACACAGACACCTACACACAGACTGTACACAGACTGTACACAGACACCTACACACTGACTGTACACAGACTGTACACAGACACCTACACACTGACTGTACACAGACAAGTATACACTGACTGTACACAGACATCTACACAGTAACACACTGACTGTACACTGACTGTATACAGACACCTACACACTGACTGAACACAGACACCTACACACTGAATGTACACAGACACCTACACACTGACTGTACACAGACACTTACACACTGTACAGACACCTACACACTGACACACTGACTGTACACTGATTGTACCAAGACACCTACACACTGACTATACACAGACACCTACACACTGACACACTGACTGTACACAGACACCTACACACTGAATGTACACTGACTGTACAGTGACTGTACACAGACACCTACACACTGACTGAACAATGACTGTGCACAGACAAGTACACACTGACTGTACACTGACTGTACACATACACCTATACACTGACTGTGCACAGGCAAGTATACACTGACTGTACACAGACACCTACACACTGACACACTGACTGTACACTGAATGTACACAGACACCTACACACTGACTGTGCACAAACACCTACACACTTACTGTACACAGACACCTACACACTTACTGTACACAGACACCTGCACACTGACTGTACACAGACACCTACACACTGATTGTACACAGACACCTACACACTTACTGTACACAGACACCTGCACACTGACTGTACACAGACACCTACACACTGACACACTGACTGTACACAGACACCTACACACTGACTATACACAGACACCTACACACTGACTGTACACA
>NC_091295.1:66392997-66407997 GCF_038502225.1 Cherax quadricarinatus | reverse complement strand
GGTATCGATGACCCTTAGCAGTTTCTTCACCTCCTCCTCATCTGTATGTATGTCGTCCAACACTTGTTGGTGTATTCCTTGCTGGTGTCCCCATCTGGTCTGTCCCCCCAGAGTCCTTCCTGTCTCTACTGTAAATACTTCCTTAAATCTTGTGTTGAGCTCCTCACATACCTCTTGATCGTTTCTTGTGAGTTCTCCACCTTCTTTCCTCAGCCTTATCACCTGGTCCTTGACTGTTGTCTTCCTCCTAATGTGGCTATACAGCAGTTTCAGGTCAGATTTGACTTTCGATGCTATGTCGTTTTCATACTGTCGCTGGGCCTCCCTCCTTATCTGTGCATACTCGTTTCTGGCTCTTCTACTAATCTCCTTGTTTTCCTGGGTCCTATGCCTCCTGTACCTTTTCCATTCTCTGTTGCACTTAGTTTTTGCCTCCCTACACCTTCGGGTAAACCAAGGACTCGTTTTGGTCTTCCTATTATTTCTGTTTCCCTTGGGAACAAAACTTTCCTCTGCCTCCTTGCACTTTGTTGCCACATATTCCATCATCTCGTTTACTGATTTTCCTACCATTTCTCTGTCCCACTGAACCTCCTGCAGGAAGTTTCTCATACCTGTGTAGTCCCCCCTTTTATAGTTTGGCCTGTCCCCTTCAGTTCCTGTTACCTTCTCCACTTGTAACTCTACTATATAGTCAAAACTCAGAAACACGTGAACGCTAGCTCCAAGGGGCCTCTCGTAAGTGATGTCCTCAATGTCTGAACTGCTCAGGGTGAACACAAGATCCAGTCTTGCTGGTTCATCCTCCCCTCTCTCTCTGGTTGTGTCCCTGACATGTTGATGCATGAGGTTTTCAAGTACCACATCCATCATCTTGGCTCTCAATGTTTCGGGACCCCCATGTGTGTGTGTGTGTGTGTGTGTGTGTGTGTGTGTGTGTGTGTGTGTGTGTGTGTGTGTGTGTGTGTGTGTGTGTGTGTGTGTGTATGTGTTGTGAGTGTGTGTGTGTGTGTGTGTGTGTGTGTGTGTGTGTGTGTGTGTATGTGTGTGTGTTGTAAGTGTGTGTGTGTGTGTGTGTGTGTGTGTGTGTGTTTTGTGTGTGTGTGTGCGTGTGTGTTGTGAGTGTGTGTGTGTGTGTGTGTGTGAGTGTGTTGTGTGTGTGTATGTGTGTGTGTGTTGTAAGTGTGTGTGTGTGTGTGTGTGTGTGTGTGTGTGTGTGTGTGTGTGTGTGTGTGTGTGTGTGTGTGTGTGTGTGTGTGTGTGTGTGTGTTGTGAGTGTTTGTGTGTGTGTTGTATGTGTGTGTGTGTGTGTGTGTGTGTGTGTGTGTGTGTGTGTGTGTGTGTGTGGTGTACTCACCTGATTCACCTAATTGTGGTTGCAGGGGTCGAGACTCAGCTCCTGGCCCCGCCTCTTCACCGACCGCTACTAGGTCCTCTCTCCCACTGCTCCATGAGCTTTATCGTACCTCGTCTTAAAACTATGTATAGTTCCTGCCTCCACTACATCGCTTGCCAGACTATTCCACTGCCTAACTACTTTACGACTGAAGAAATACTTCCTAACATCGCTTTGACTCATCTGAGTCTTCAACTTCCAATTGTGACCCCTTGTTTCTGTGTTCCCTTCCTGGAACATCCTGTCTTTGTCCACCTTGTCTATTCCACGGAGTATTCTATATGTCGTTATCATGTCTTCCCCGACCCTCCTGTCCTCCAGTGTCGTCAGGCCGATTTCCCTTAACCTTTCTTCATAGGACATTTCCCTTAGCTCTGGAACTAACCTTGTCGCAAACCTTTACGCTTTCTTTAATTTCTTGACGTGCTTGATCAAGTGCGGGTTCCAAACAGGTGCTGCATACTCCAGTATGGGCCTGACGTACACGGTGTACAGTGTCTTGATTGATTTCTTACTAAGGTATCGGAACGCTGTTCTCAGGTTTGCCAGGCGCCCATATGCTGCAGCAGTTACCTAGTTGATGTGTGCTTCCGGAGACATGCTCGGTGTTATACTCACCCCAAGATTTATCTCCTTGAGCGAGGTTTGCAGTCTTTGGCCACCTAGCCTATACTCCGTCTGCAGTCTTGTGTGCCCCTCCCTGATCTTCATGACTTTGCATTTGGCGGGGTTAAAATCGAGAAGCCAGTTGCTGGACCCGGTGTCCAGTCTGTCCAGGTCTCTTTGAAGTCCTGCTTGATCCTCATCTGATTTAATTCTTCTCATTAACTTCACATCATCTGCGAACAGGGAAACTTCTGAATCCAACCCTTCTGTCATGTCGTTCACATATACCAAAAATAGCACTGGTCCTAGGACCGACCCCTGTGGGACCCCGCTCGTCACAGGTGCCCACTGTGATACCTCATCACGTACCATGACTCGTTGTTGCCTCCCTTTTAGGTATTCTCTGATCCATTGCAGTGTCCTTCCTGTTATATGCACCTGATTCTCTAGCTTATGCACTAATCTCTTGTGAGGAACTGTGTCAAAGGACTTCTTGCAGTCCAAGAAGATGCAATCAACCCATCCCTCTCTTTTGTGTCTTACTATGTTACTTTATCATAAAACTCCAGAAGGTTTATGACACAGGATTTGCCTTCCATGAATCCATGCTGGTTGGCATTTATACTCTTGTTCCGTTCCAGGTGCTCCACCACTCTCCTCCTGATAATCTTCTCCATGACTTTGCATACTATACACGTCAGTGACTCAAGTCTATAGTTTAGTGCCTCTTTTCTGTCTCCTTTTTTAAAAATGGGAACTACATTTGCAGTCTTCCATACCTCAGGTAGTTGCCCAGTTTCTAGGGATGTGTTGAAGATTGTGGTAAGTGGCACACAGAGCATATCTGCTCCCTCTCTAAGGACCCACGGGGAGATGTTGTCCGGTTCCATTGCCTTTGAGGTATCGATGTCCCTTAGCAGCTTCTTCACCTCCTCCTCATTTGTATGTATATCATCCAACACTTGTTAGTATATTCCTTGCTGGTGTTCCCCTCTGTTCTGTCCCCCCAGAGGCCTTCCTGTCTCCACTGTAAATACTTCCTTAAATCTCATATTGAGCTTCTCACATACTTCTTGATCGTTTCTTGTGAGTTCCCCACCTTCTTTCCTCGGCCTTATCACCTGGTCTTTGACTATTGTCTTCCTCCTAATGTGGCTATACAGCAGTTTCGGGTCAGACATGACTTTCGATGCTATGTCGTTCTCGTACTGTCGCTGGGCCTCCCTCCTTATCTGTGCATACTCGTTCCTGGCTCTTCTAATAATCTCCTTATTTTCCTGGGTCCTTTGCCTCCTGTACCTTTTCCATTCTCTGGTGCACTTAGTTTTTGCCTCCCTACACCTTCGGGTAAACCAAGGACTCGCTTTGGTCTTCTTATTATTTCTATTTCCCTTGGGAACAAGCCTTTCCTCTGCCTCCTTGCACTTTGTTGTTACATATTCCACCATCTCGTTTACTGATTTTCCTACCAGTTCTCTGTCCCACTGAACCTCCTGCAGGAAGTTCCTCATACCTGTGTAATCCCCCCTTTTATAGTTTGGCTTTTCCCATTCAATTCCTGTTACCTTCTCCACTTGTAGCTTTACTATATAATCA
Organism: Cherax quadricarinatus; assembly: GCF_038502225.1. Classification (NCBI taxonomy): domain Eukaryota; kingdom Metazoa; phylum Arthropoda; class Malacostraca; order Decapoda; family Parastacidae; genus Cherax; species Cherax quadricarinatus. The sequence continues at coordinate 66,404,399 of NC_091295.1, read as the reverse complement.
AAACTCAGAACCACGTGATCACTAGCTCCAAGGGGCCTTTCGTAATTGAAGTCCTCAATGTCTGAACTGCTCAGGGTGAACACAAGATCCAGTCTTGCTGGTTCATCCTCCCCTCTCTCTCTGGTAGTGTCCCTGACATGTTGATGCCTGAGGTTTTCAAGTACCACATCCATCATCTTGGCTCTCCATGTTTCGGGACCCCCATGTAGCTCCAGGTTTTCCCAGTCGATCTCCCTGTGGTTGAAATCGCCCATTACCAGTAACTTTGCTCTGCTCTAGTGAGCTCTTCTTGCCTCCTCAGCCAGTGTGTCCACCATTGCTTTGTTGTTTTCTTCATACGCCTCTCTTGTCCTCCTGCAGTTCTGTTGTGGGTTATACATCACTCCAATGACTACTTTATGTTCTCCAGACTAAATTGTACCTACTATGTAGTCCCTTTCTCCAATCATGTCCATGCCTTCTATTTCCTCAAATCCCCATCGGTTTTTTTATAAGCAGTGCAGCCCCTCCTCCCCCTCTACTCTTATCTTTCCTCAGGATCTGATATCCCAGTGGGAAGATTGCATCCGTTATTGTCTCAGCGAGTTTCGTTTCTGTGACTGCTGTGATGTCTGGGGATTTCTCGCTGATTCTTTCGTGCCACTCCTCATATTTATTCGTTATTCCGTCCGCATTTGTGTACCAAACCTTCAGCTTCTTTTCTATCACTGTGGTCCTGCAGTGATAGCCTTGGTGGGGGCCTATGGGGGCTGTGGTGTGGGTGGGGTTGGTGATGAGGGGGTGGGGTCAGAATGCCCATAGGGGGCAGCTGTTGGGCTGTGTGTGAGGTTTGTGATGTGGGGGTTGGTGGCAGAGAGAACAGTGTATGGGTTCTGGTTTAGATTGCTCAGTTGTGTTGGGATTGTCGCGGTTGGAGTCCTTCTGCAGGAGTTTTTGCTGGGTGTGTTTGCCCTTCCTCCTGTGTCTGGGTTCTGCTCATCTTCACCATTGCCTCTCTTTCCTCCTTGCATCCCTGAACCCTCTCTTTCAGTGTAGTCCTTTCCTCTTGTGTTCTGTCGCTATCTAGGTATACTCTCTGGTACCCCTGTTTGTCCCTCAGTCGTGCTTTCTCATGCAGAATCCTGGTTCGAACTGATTCTTCCTTGAAAATTACTTTGACAGGCCTTTTCCTTCCACTGGCAAACCACCCAATGTGTATGTGAGTATGTGTGTGAGTGTATGTGTGTGTGTGTGTGTGTGTGTGTGTGCGTGTGTGCGTGTATGTGTGTGTGTGTGTGTGTGTGTGTGTGTGTGTGTGTGTGTGTGTGAGTGTGTGTGTGTGTGTGTGTGTACTCACCTAGTTATACTCACCTAGTTGAGGTTGCAGGGGTCGAGTCCAAGCTCCTGGCCCCGCCACTTCACTGGTAGCTACTAGGTCACTCTCCCTGAACCTTGAGCTTTATCATACCTCTGCTTAAAGCTATGTATGGATCCTGCCTCCACTACATCGCTTCCCAAACTATTCCACTTCCTGACTACTCTGTGGCTGAAGAAATACTTCCTAACATCCCTGTGATTCATCTGTGTCTTCAACTTCCAACTGTGACCCCTTGTTGCTGTGTCCCATCTCTGGAACATCCTGTCTTTGTCCACCTTGTGTAGGTGTGTGTGTATGTGTGTGTGTGTGTGTGTGTGTGTGTGTGTGTGTGTGTGTGTGTGTGTGTGTGTGTGTGTGTGTGTGTGTGTGTGTGTGTGTGTGTGTGTGTGTGTGTGTGTGTGTGTGTGTGTGTGTGTGTGTGTGTGTGTGTGTGTGTGTGTGTGTGTGTGTTTGTCTGTGTGTGTGTGTCTTGTGCGTTTGTGTATGTGCATACTCACCAAGTTGTGGTTACAGGGGTCGTGTCACAGCTCCTGGCCCCGCCTCTTCACTGGTCGCTACAAGGTCACTCTTCCTGTTCCATGAGCTTTATCATACCTTTTCTTAAAGCTGTGTATGGATCCTGCCTCCACTACATCGCTTCCCAGACTATTCCACTTACTAACTACTCTGTGACTAAAGAAATATTTCCTAACATCCCTGTGATTCATCTGAATCTTGAACTTCCAACTGTGACCCCTTGTTGCTGTGTCACATCTCTGAAACATCTTGTCTCTGTCCACCGTGTCAATTCCTCTCAGTATTTTATATGTCGTAATTATATCCCTCCATCTCTCCTGTCCTCCGGTGTCGTCAGGTCTATTTCCCTTAACCTCTCCTCCTGGGACATGCCCCTTAGCTCCGGGACTAGTCTTGTTGCAAACCTTTACACTTTCTCTAATTTTCTTACATAAAACCCCACATAAGGTGTGAATCACACATAAATCCCAACATAGGGAGTGTAACACACATAAATCCCAACATAAGGAGTGTAACACACATAAATCCCAACATAGGGAGTGTAACACACATAAATCCCAACATAGGGAGTGTAACACATATAAATCCCAACATAGGGAGAGTAACACATAAATCCCAACATAGGGAGTGTAACACACATAAATCCCAACATAGGGAGTGTAACACACATAAATCCCAACATAGGGAGTGTAACACATATAAATCCCAACATAGGGAGAGTAACACATAAATCCCAACATAGGGAGTGTAACACACATAAATCCCAACATAGGGAGTGTAACACATATAAATCCCTCACACACAGAGTATACCTCACAGAAATCCCTCTTCACGCTGGATTTTCCATCCAATTGTTGACTGGGAGCGAGGGATTAATCCCCGCCACTTCAACCTGAAAATCCTGCTAATTGATAGTGACGACGAGAACTGTATTGGCAAGTGTACATGTTGCATAATACAACTGCTGTATAATACAACTGTTGCATAATACAACTGCTGTTTAATACAACTGTTATTTAATACAACTGTTGTATAATACAATTCTGTATTATATACTGTACATAAGTGTCTTTTTCCACAATACAATTCTCGTTTAATACAATTGTTGTATAACTGTTGTATAATGTATTGGTTGTGTAACATTTCAGGCTGAGTGTTGCCATTGGAGCCACTGGTACCAGTGGAACCACTGGTACCAATAGAACCACTAACCACTGGTACCAGTGGAACCACTGAAGCTATGTTTTTACAACCTCTCGCTCTGAGGAGAGCTCTATTGACGCTATCTCGCTCTGAGGAGAGCTCTATTGACGCTATCTCGCTCTGAGGAGAGCTCTATTGACGCTATCTCGCTCTGAGGAGAGCTCTATTGACGCTATCTCGCTCTGAGGAGAGCTCTATTGACGCTATCTCGCTCTGAGGAGAGCTCTATTGACGCTCTCTCGCTCTGAGGAGAGCTCTATTGACGCTATCTCGCTCTGAGGAGAGCTCTATTGACGCTATCTCGCTCTGAGGAGAGCTCTATTGACGCTTTCTCGCTCTGAGGAGAGCTCTATTGACGCTTTCTCGCTCTGAGGAGAGCTCTATTGACGTTATCTCACTCATCTCAGCCTCAAGTAACAGCCAGACAGATCACACTCATCTCAGCCTCAAGTAACAGCCACATAGATCACACTCATCTCAGCCTCAAGTAACAGCCAGACAGATCTCACTCATCTCAGCCTCAAGTAACAGCCAGACTGATTACACTCATCTCAGCCTCAAGTAACAGCCAGACTGATTACACTCATCTCAGCCTCAAGTAACAGCCAGACTGATTACACTCATCTCAGCCTCAAGTAACAGCCAGACAGATCACACTCATCTTAGCCTCAAGTAACAGCCAGACAGATCACACTCATCTCAGCCTCAAGTAACAGCCAGACTGATCACACTCATCTCAGCCTCAAGTAACAGCCAGACAGATCACACTCATCTTAGCCTCAAGTAACAGCCAGACAGATCACACTCATCTCAGCCTCAAGTAACAGCCAGATAGATCTCACTCATCTCAGCCTCAAGTAACAGCCAGATAGATCTCACTCATTTCAGCCTCAAGTAACAGCCAGACTGATAACACTCATCTCAGCCTCAAGTAACAGCCAGACTGATCACACTCGTCTCAGCCTCAAGTAACAGCCAGACTGATAACACTCATCTCAGCCTCAAGTAACAGCCAGACTGATCACACTCATCTCAGCCTCAAGTAACAGCCAGACTGATCACACTCATCTCAGCCTCAAGTAACTCACCTCATCTCAGCCTCAAGTAACAGCCAGACTGATCACACTCATCTCAGCCTCAAGTAACAGCCAGATTGATCACACTCATCTCAGCCTCAAGTAACAGCCAGACTGATCACACTCATCTCAGCCTCAAGTAACAGCCAGACTTGACACTGTGACGGGGACCAGAATCATCACCTGACACAGTAAGGGGTCACCACAGTCATCACCTGATACAGTAAGGGCCACCACAGTCATCACCTGACACAGTGAGGGGTCACGACAGTCATCACAGAACACAGTGAGGGTCACCACAGTCATCACCTGACACAGTGAGGGGTCACCACAGTCATCACAGAACACAGTGAGGGTCACCACAGTTATCACCTGACACAGTGAGGGTCACCACAGTCATCACCTAACACAGTGATGGGTCACCAGTCATCAACTGACACAGTGAGGGGACCAGAGTCATCACCTAACACAGTGAGGGGTCACCAGAGTCATCAACTAACACAGTGAGGGTCACCACAGTCATCACCTAACACAGTGAGGGTCACCACAGTCATCACCTGACACAGTGAGGGGTCACCACAGTCATCACATAAGAACATAAGAACATAAGAAAGGAGGAACACTGCAGCAGGCCTGTTGGCCCATACTAGGCAGGTCCTTTACAATTCATCCCACTAACAAAAATTTGACCAATCCAATTTTCAATGCTACCCAAGAAATAAGCTCTGATGTGCAAGTCCCACTCAAATCCAACCCTTCCCACTCATGTACTTATCCAACCTAAATTTGAAACTACCCAAAGTCCTAGCCTCAATAACCCAACTAGGTAGACTGTTCCACTCATCTACTACCCTATTTCCAAACCAATACTTTCCTAACACAGTGATGGGTCACCAGTCATCAACTGACACAGTGAGGGGACCAGAGTCATCACCTAACACAGTGAGGGGTCACCAGAGTCATCACCTAACACAGTGAGGGTCACCACAGTCATCACCTGACACAGTGAGGGGTCACCATAGTCATCACCTAACACAGTGAGGGGTCACCAGTCATCAACTGACACAGTGAGGGGACCAGAGTCATCACCTAACACAGTGAGGGGTCACCACAGTCATCAACTAACACAGTGAGGGTCACCACAATCATCACCTAACACAGTGAGGGTCACCACAGTCACCACTTGACAAAGTGAGGGGTCACCAGAGTCATCAACTAACACAGTGAAGGTCACCAGAGTCATCACCTGACACAGTGAGTGTCACCACAGCCATTACATGACACAGTGAGGGGTCACCACAGTCATCACCTAACACAGTGAGGGGTCACCACAATCATCACCTGACACAGTGAGGGAGACCAGAGTCATCACCTAACACAGTGAGGGTCACCACAGTCATCACCTAACACAGTGAAGGGTTACGACAGTCATCACCTAACACATAAGAACATAAAAACATAAGAACATAAGAAAGGAGGAACACTGCAGCAGGCCTGTTGGCCCATACTAGGCAGGTCCTTTACAATTAATCCCACTAACAAAACATTTGACCAACCCAGTTTTCAATGCTACCCAAGAAATAAGCTCTGATGTGCAAGTCCCACTCAAATCCAACCCCTCCTATTCATGTACTTATCGAACCTAAATTTGAAACTACCCAAAGTCCTAGCCTCAATAACCCAACTAGGTAGACTGTTCCACTCATCAACTACCCTATTTCCAAACCAATACTTTCCTATGTCCTTTCTAAATCTAAACTTATCTAATTTAAATCCATTACTGCGGGTTCTCTCTTGGAGAGATATCCTCAAGACCTTATTAATATCCCCTTTATTAATACCTATCTTCCACTTATACACTTCGATCAGGTCTCCCCTCATTCTTCGTCTAACAAGTGAATGTAACTTAAGAGTCTTCAATCTTTCTTCATAAGTAAGATTTCTAATGCTATGTATTAATTTAGTCATCCTACGCTGAATGTTTTCTAACGAATTTATGTCCATTCTGTAATATGGAGACAAGAATTGAGCTGCATAATCTAGGTGAGGCCTTACTAATGATGTATAAAGCTGCAGTATGTCCTCTGGACTTCTGTTGCTTACACTTCTTGATATAAATCCCAGTAATCTATTTGCCTTATTACGTACGCTTAGGCATTGCTGTCTTGGTTTAAGGTTGCTGCTCACCATAACCCCCAAGTCCTTTTCGCAATCTGTATGGCTAAGTTCTACATCATTTAACTTATAAGTGCTAGGGTTGTGGACACTACCGAGCTTCAGAACCTTGCATTTATCTACATTGAACTGCATCTGCCACTTTTCTGACCAAGAATATAGTTTGTTTAAATCCTCCTGAAGTTCCCTAACGTCTACGTTTGAATCAATTATCCTATCTATCTTTGTGTCATCGGTGAATTTGCGCATATCACTAGTAATTCCCTCATCAAGGTCATTGATATATATTATAAACAACAACGGGCCCAAGACTGATCCCTGTGGAACGCCACTTGTTACAGATCCCCACTCGGATTTAACCCCATTTATGGACACTCTCTGCTTCCTGTCTGTGAGCCATGACTCGATCCATGACAGCACTTTTTTCCCCAATGCCATGAGCTGCCACTTTCTTTAACAGTCTTTGGTGCGGAACTCTATCAAAAGCCTTACTAAAATCTAAGTAAATAATATCAAATTCTTTATCGTGGTCAACAGCCTCAAAAGCTTTACTGAAGAAAGTTAATAAATTAGTTAGACAAGACCGGCCTATTGTGAATCCATGCTGGGTATCATTAATCAAGCTATGCTTATCGAGATGGCTTCTTAGGATCTGAGCTATAATTGACTAGTAATTTGCCTACAATTGAGGTCAGGCTTATTGGGCGGTAATTTGACGGTAACGACTTGTCCCCTGTTTTAAAAATAGGAATTACATTAGCCATCTTCCACATATCAGACACTACACTGTTTGAAGAGATAAATTAAAAATATTAGTTAATGGTTCGCAGAGTTCCATTTTGCATTCCTTAAGAACCCTTGAAAAAACCTTATCAGGACCCCTGCTACTTATTTTGCTTCAGTCTGTCTATCTGCTTCACAACCATTTCACTAGTGACTGTGATTTTTTTTTTTTTTACACAGGGTTTGACAAGGTTAAGAATCCCTAGCTTTATTGACAGCTATTTACAGGTTAAGGATTCCTAACTTTATTGGCAAGCTAAGAGCTGTTACCTACATCAGCTCATTTGAAAGCATTTTTATTGTTATGAGACATACAAGTAGGGAACAGGATGAAGTTGGGGCCATCGTTGACATCATTATGCTGAACGAATGTGTTCCATACTCGAGTCATCCTGGGTATGTATGATCTCAGATGGAGTGATGTTCTGGAGAAGGGTACAGCCAGAGTGAAGTTGCTGCTTTCTGCCCGTCTTGTGGCATAAAAGCTTGTTTCACGCTGTCCTCGAAGTGGATCCAAGTGTGGTATTTTGACAATATTGGCCTTGTACATAACAGTAAGGCCACCCACATCCCTCCTATGTTGAAGGCTCTGCTGAAATGACAGATCTATCCAGGATGGGTCCAGGCGAGAGATGAGACGTCTTGCTCTGTTCTCTACTCTGTCAAGCAGTCGCAGATGAGAGGGGGGGCAGGCAAACCAAGAAAGTGGAGCATACTCAAGGTGTGAGCGTACTTGTGCCTCGTACAGGATCTTGCAACCCCTACTGTCAAGCAGATGGGAGATACGGCGAAGTGCTGTAAGCTTCCTGGCTGCCTTGTTTGCAAGATTTACAACGTGGTTCTTCATGGTTAGTTTGGAGTCAAATTTCACCCCAAGGATATCAACTTCTTCTCCAGGTGCCAACATCCTCCCATTCATCCTTACTACTGCACCAGCATTACCATCATGGTGCCTAGAGACGATCATCATTTGCGTTTTCTCAGGTGCAAATGTTACTTGCCATCTATTTCCCCAAGCTGATATAGCTCTCAGCTGGTGATTGATGTAGCTTAGAGCAGCTGGCATTTCTTCTCTTGGATAAGTGAATGTCAGTGTACAGTCGTCTGCATATGCATGTGATTCTGGGATGAGATGAAGGTCGTTGAAGTAGACATTCCATAACAATGGACCCAGCACGCTTCCTTGTGGAACACTTGCCCCAATAGGATGTCTTGCTGATTCCATTCCATTGAGAACTACACTTAGAGATCTACCATGAAGGTAATCACTGAGGAGACATAGCGTAGAGCCTGCAATTCCCAGTGCTTGAAGTTTTGCTAAGAGGCCCTGGTGCCACACCCGGTCGAAAGCGCCAGCAATGTCCAGTGCTACCACACAGCTGACTTTGGATTCATCCAGTGACTGGTGCCACTTAGTGGAGAGGTTTAACAACAGATCAGCAGCAGAGTAACCTTTCCTGAAGCCATATTGACGATCACAAAGTAGTGAGTGGTAGTCAAAAAACTCTGTCATTTGTCTTGAGATTATTGTCTCAAGGATCTTACCAGTGATTGACAGGAGTGACACTGGTCTGTAGTTGCTGATTTCTGCTCTGCTCTTCTTTTTGTGAACAGGGACTACATTTGCCTCTTTCCATAGAGAGGGCCATTTACACTGTACTAGGCAGTGCTGAAAGATGCGAGTTAGAGGTGCTGCTAGCTGGTCTGCACATCTTCTCAACAATCTTGGGCTCAACTTGTCTGGGCCCACAGCCTTTTCTTGGTCAAGCGATTTAAGTAGGAAATGCACCTCCTCCTGCCTTATTGTCACTACTGACAGTTTTGACACAGTTCTTGCAGCTAGCCAAGGAGGGTCCCTTGCTGGATCAGGAACTTGCATTTTGGTAGCAAAGTGTTCAGCAAAGATGTTACATAATTTATCTTCTTCTAGCCCACTATAAAAATTAATTACTGGAATATTGTTAGTGTCTTCCTGTGTAAAAACCGAGAGAAAATAATTATTTAAAATCGAGCACATTTCATTCTCTTTGTCAGTAAGAAGCCCATAGTTATTTTCAAGGGGACCTATCTTATCTCTAACTTTTGTTCTATAGACCTGGAGAAAACTTTTTGGGTTAGTTTTAGAATCCCTAGCAACTTTAATTTCATAGTCCCTTTTAGCTTTTCTTACCCCCTTTTTAATGTCCCTCTTAATGTCAATATACTGATTCATAAGATGGCCCTCACCTCTTTTGATACGCCTATAAATTCCTTTCTTATGCCCTAGTAGATATTTGAGCCTATTATTCATCCATTTTGGGTCATTTCTATTTGATCTAATTTCTTTATACGGGATAAACGTTCTTCGAGCAGCATGTATAGTGTTCATAAAACTGTCATATTGATAGCTCTCTTCGTTACCCCAGTCAACAGATGATAAGTGTTCTCTAAGCCCATCGTAATCTGCTAAGCGAAAATCTGGGACTGTTACTGAGTTATCGCTACTATCGTACTTCCATTCAATGCTAAATGTAATTGATTTGTGGTCGCTAGCACCCAGTTCCTCTGAAATTTCTAAATTATTAACAAGGGATTCATTGTTTGCCAGAACTAAGTCAAGCAGGTTATTTCCCCTTGTAGGTTCTGTCACAAACTGCTTCAAAAAACAATCCTGAACTACTTCTAAGAAGTCGTATGATTCTAAATACCCAGTCAAGAAATTCCAATCAATATGACTAAAGTTAAAGTCTCCTAGAATTACTACATTATCGTGCCTTGTGACCTTAACAATTTCCTCCCATAGTAGTCTCCCTTGGTCCCTATCTAAGTTTCGGGGACGGTATATCACTCTTAAAATCAGTTTTTCATGACCCTCTGAAAATTCTATCCAAACAGACTCTGTATGTGTTACTTCATACTTAATACCCGTTTTTATGCAACAGTTCAAGCGATCTCGGACATACAATGCCACCCCACCCCCCTTCCCGATACTTCTATCTACTTGGAACAATTTAAAACCCTGAATGTGACATTCCGCAGGCATGTCCCGACTTTTTGAATTAAACCACGTCTCAGTTAAGGCAAATACATCAATGTTACCTGCACTAGCAACTAATCTCAACTCGTCCATCTTATTCCTAGCACTACGGCTATTAGCATAATAAACATTGAAAGACTCTCTTTTCTCTTTACCCTTCCTGCTCATTTCTGTTTTTCTACTAAACCTATTACTGTCCTTATCACCCAGTGTCACTGGCTTTTCAATATCTACCTCGTTCTGCTTATTACTAGTTCCCCTAGAACTCATAATATTACTACACTGGGACTTCACTGTTTTCCTGCCAAAACCCATACCACTAACAATTCCTAGTTTAAAGTCCTAACAGCTCCCTCCACTGCAGTTGCCAGTGCTCCCACCCCAGACCTAGATAAGTGAACCCCATCCCTGGCATACATGTCATTTCTGCCATAGAAGAGTGGGACGTCCCAGTTGTCAATGAATGTTACCGCATTTTCCTTACAGTATTTGTCCAGCCAGCAATTGACACCAATTGCCCTGGACAACCATTCATTTCCAACTCCTCTCCTAGGCAAAATACCACATATGACAGGGTTCCCACCCTTCCTCCTAATTATTTATATTGCTGACCTATACCTGCTAATCAGGTCTTCACACCTCTGTCTGCCAACATCGTTGCCTCCAGCACTGAGACAGATAATAGGATTGCTCCCATTACCTCTCATGATGTCATCCAGACATCAATATCCTCCATCCCAGCCCCAGGAAAGCAAACCCTCTGTCTCCTACTCCTGTCCTACAAGCAGAACGCCCTATCCATATACCTAACTTGGCTATCTCCAACAACAACAATATTCTTACCTTCCTTGGTGTCGTTCGTCGTGACGCTCCCAGTAGTCGACTCACATTCGTCGGGTAGCACTGATAATGTATTACATGTTTCCACAACAGTTTCCACGGCAGTCTCTTTCTTCTTCATCGTTTCTACCTTTCCATTCGTCTTCTTGATCGTCAACTTCGTTCCCTGCTGTCCAGCCACTGACCAGTTTCCTCTCTTGACCTGAGGACTCAAAACAGGAGGACTACTACGAATCTTCTTGTTTTCCTCGGTCAGTCGCCGAATCTCCATCTTCGCTATCCTCAATTCTTCCTTTAGCTGTTGGTAAAGTTGCTCGATGGAGGGCATCTTGCTTCAATTCGTAGAGAGTGCGTAAACAGGTCTTCACAGAGCTACACGTCACCACAGTGAGGGTCATCACAGTCATCACCTAACACAGTGAAGGGTCACCACAGT
>NC_091295.1:66367997-66387997 GCF_038502225.1 Cherax quadricarinatus | reverse complement strand
ATATCAACCAAGTTTTCATGGTAAGGGAGAACCAACATGTTTTTAGTTGAATAAGGTTGGTTGTCCCTTTTTGGGTTGTAAAAAGTATTTCTAGCAATTTTAAATGATTTATCAATTACATTTCTCGGGTATTTCAGATCAATGGCTATTTCATAAATTTTGGATATTTCTTCATCTATGAACTCTGGAGTACAAATTCGTAAAGCTCTCAAAAACAAATAACTGTTCCCATCAAGATAAAGTTAAACTGTCTGTTTTCTCATCAATGTTTTTGAGAGCTTTACGAATTTGTAGTCCAGAGTTCATAGATGAGGAAATATCCAAAATTTATGAAATAGCCATTGATCTGAAATACCCGAGAAATGTAATTGATAAATCATTTAAAATTGCTAGAAATACTTTTTACAACCCAAAAAGGAACAACCAACCTTATTCAACTAAAAATAAACTGAAACCTGGCTGCCTTGGATCAAAGTCTAGAGCAAGCTGGACTTTAAGGTATTGGTCCAGTGTGGGTAGATTGGTAAAGCACTGCGTACCTTGTTCCAATGTTCGTAGGTTCAAGTCTCCTTCAGCCAGAGATCAGTATATATATATATATATATATATATATATATATATATATATATATATATATATATGTCGTGCCGAGTATGTAAAACTGGTCAATTAGCAAGAACTCATTTAAAATTAAGTCTTTTAAAAAATTTTCTCTTATATATTTAAAGATATTTTTTTTCATTAATGTTAATGTAAAAAAAAATAATTTTGCACCAAAAGAAACTTAGAAAACTTACCTAACCTTATTATAACAAGCGCAATTTATTTTAGCCTAACCCAACTAAATATATTTTAAATACGTTTACAGTAATTTAATACTAAACAAACACAATAAAATATATTTTTTCCGTTAGGTTTAGAATGATTTTTGCGAAATTATCGCATACACAAATTTTCACTTGTCCTACATGGCAAGATGAGCGTTGCTATTTAAGCCAAGATCACAAGTTCTGCCTATTCGGCACGACATATATATATATATGTATATATATATATATATATATATATATATATATATATATATATATATATATATATATATATATATATATATATATATATATATATATATATACAAATAACCCGCACATAAAAGAGAGAAGCTTACGACGACGTTTCGGTCCGACTTGGACCATTTACAAAGTGCGGGTTATCGTTCCAGTCACGGAATTGTGCCTTTTTTGTTTTATATATATATATATATATATATATATATATATCTATATATATATATATATATATATATATATATATATCTATCTATATATATATATATACAATAAGATCACAGTAAACAGGTGATTTTAAAATATGCAAAGCAACCACTGTGAAAGAGTAGTGAAATTCCAAGCTCATTCGTGACTACTCACATTGTCAAGGAACTATGAAAGTAATACATTAAAGGAAGGCAATTAAAGGGCTTAGACCACACCTCACAGTCAACTCCCACAACTAAGAAACACCTGACGCGCGAGAATACCGGACTCATAAGAAAAGAGGAACACTGCAGTAGGTCTGCTGGTCCAACTAGACAGGTCCTCACGACATCCCAATAACAAAATATTCTACCCAAAAAATAAGGTTTATTATTTGTCCAGTGTATTATTAGACTCTGACCAAATTTTATTAATTATAAATGAGTCTAATTTATATAAACCTAAGGAAATATTCATATTATTTTCAGAACTGCATTTTATGAAACAAGATTCAATGATATTCCTGTCGACCATGGACTTGCTTGATACAACTTTCTCAACTTTTTGAAAATCAATTGGAAGGTTAAAATCTCTCACATGAATAAATAGAGCATTGGAATCTTGTCCAGTTCTAATGCTATATTCATGTTGTTTTAATCCAAGTTCGAGACTTTTACCAGTTTGACCGTAATAAACTTTATCGCAAATTTTACAAGGAATCTTATAGACACATCCTTCAGCATTTTGGGGGGAATTCTTTATCAAAAGTTTTTTTTACTGTATCAAGATTTTAAATACAACTTTAACATTAAAAGTCTTAAGAAGAGAAGGCATATCAACCAAGTTTTCATGGTAAGGGAGAACCAACATGTTTTTAGTTGAATAAGGTTGGTTGTCCCTTTTTGGGTTGTAAAAAGTATTTCTAGCAATTTTAAATGATTTATCAATTACATTTCTCGGGTATTTCAGATCAATGGCTATTTCATAAATTTTGGATATTTCTTCATCTATGAACTCTGGAGTACAAATTCGTAAAGCTCTCAAAAACAAATAACTGTTCCCATCAAGATAAAGTTAAACTGTCTGTTTTCTCATCAATGTTTTTGAGAGCTTTACGAATTTGTAGTCCAGAGTTCATAGATGAGGAAATATCCAAAATTTATGAAATAGCCATTGATCTGAAATACCCGAGAAATGTAATTGATAAATCATTTAAAATTGCTAGAAATACTTTTTACAACCCAAAAAGGAACAACCAACCTTATTCAACTAAAAATAAACTGAAACCTGGCTGCCTTGGATCAAAGTCTAGAGCAAGCTGGACTTTAAGGTATTGGTCCAGTGTGGGTAGATTGGTAAAGCACTGCGTACCTTGTTCCAATGTTCGTAGGTTCAAGTCTCCTTCAGCCAGAGATCAGTATATATATATATATATATATATATATATATATATATATATATATATATATATATATATATATATATATATATATATATATGTCGTGCCGAGTATGTAAAACTGGTCAATTAGCAAGAACTCATTTAAAATTAAGTCTTTTAAAAAATTTTCTCTTATATATTTAAAGATATTTTTTTTCATTAATGTTAATGTAAAAAAAAATAATTTTGCACCAAAAGAAACTTAGAAAACTTACCTAACCTTATTATAACAAGCGCAATTTATTTTAGCCTAACCCAACTAAATATATTTTAAATACGTTTACAGTAATTTAATACTAAACAAACACAATAAAATATATTTTTTCCGTTAGGTTTAGAATGATTTTTGCGAAATTATCGCATACACAAATTTTCACTTGTCCTACATGGCAAGATGAGCGTTGCTATTTAAGCCAAGATCACAAGTTCTGCCTATTCGGCACGACATATATATATATATATATGTATATATATATATGTCGTGCCGAATAGGCAGAACTTGCGATCTTGGCTTAAATAGCAACGCTCATCTTGCCATATAGGACAAGTGAAAATTTGTGTATGCAATAATTTCGCCAAAATCATTCTGAACCTAACGAAAAAAATATATTTCACTGTGTTTGTTTAGTATTAAATTACTGTAAACAAATCTAAAATATATTTAGTTGGGTTAGGCTAAAATAAATTGTTCTTGTTATAATAAGGTTAGGTAAGTTTTCTAAGATTCTTTTGGAGCAAAATTAAAAACTTTTACATTAACATTAATGAAAAAAATATATCTTTAAACGTATAAGAGAAAATTTTAGAAAGGACTTAATTTTAAATGAGTTCTTGCTAATTGACCAGTTTTACATATTCGGCACGACATATATATATATACATATATATATATATATATATATATATATATATATATATATATATATATATATATATATATATATATATATATATATATATATATATATATATATATATACACACAAATAACCCGCACATAAAAGAGAGAAGCTTACGACGACGTTTCGGTCCGACTTGGACCATTTACAAAGTGCGGGTTATCGTTCCAGTCACGGAATTGTGCCTTTTTTGTTATATATATATATATATATATATATATATATATATATATATATATATATATATATATATATATATATATATATATATATATATATATATATATATATATATATATATATATATATATATATATATATACACACACAGTAAAGGGCATACAACTCGCATTGTATATTATATCCTGTGTATTTTGCGGTATCCCAGGACAATCCGACTAATATATCACAAGTAACTATTTTATAACGTTGTGGGTTAATGTAAATTAAGTATTTGTTTTGAATATATCTAGTGATGTCTATTCATATCAGTTCTCTTGCTGTTTATTGTGTTAATTTATTTGTTTGATATGTAAGTGGGTAGTGTTAAATGTTCCTTGCTTAAGTTGTGTAGTCACCCTTGTGTAGTCACCTGGAACTTCCTGTCTTTGTCCACCTTGTCTATTCCGCGCAGTATTTTATATGTCGCTATCATGTCTCCCCTGACCCTGCTGTCCTTCAGTGTCGTCAGGCGAATTTCCCATAATCTTTCTTCGTAGGACAATCCTTTTAGCTCTGGGACTAGTCTTGTTGCAAACCTTTGCACTTTCTCTAATTTCTTGAAGTGCTTGACCAGGTGTGGGTACCAAACTGGTGCTGCATACTCCAGTATGGGCCTGACGTAAATGGTGTACAGAGTCTTGAACGATTCCTTACTGAGGTATCGGAACGCTACCCTTAGGTTTGCCAGACGCCCGTACGCTACAGCAGTTATCTGACTGATGTGCGCCTCAGGAGATGTACTCGGTATTATACTCACCCCAAGATCTTTTTTCCTTGAGTGAGGCTTGCAGTCTTTGGCCACCTAGACTATACTGTGTCTGCGGTCTTCTTTGCCTTTCCCCGATCTTCATGACTTTGCATTTGGCAGGGTTAAATTCAAGGAGCCAGTTGCTGGAACAGGCTTGTAGTCTGTCCAAGTCTCTTTGTAGTCCTGCCTGATCCTCGACCGATTTGATTCTCCTCATTAACTTCACATCATCTGCAAACAAGGACACGTCTAAGTCTATCCTTTCCATTATGTTATTCACATATACCAAAAACAGCACAGGTCCTATTACTGACCCATGTGGAACCCCGCCTGTCACAGGCGCACACTCTGACACCTCGTCACGTACCATGACTCGTTGTTGCCTCCCTGTCAGGTATTCTCTGATGCATTGCAGTGTCTTTCCTGTTATGTGTGCCTGATCCTCTAGCTTTTGCAGTAACCTCTTGTGAGGAACTGTGTCGAAGGCCTTCTTACAGTCCAAGAAAATGCAGTCTATCCACCCCTCTCTCTTGTCTTACTTCTGTCACCTTGTCATAAAACTCCTGTAGGTTTGTGACACAGGATTTTCCTTCCATGAAACCGTGCTGGTTGTCGATTATACACTTGTTTCTTTCCAGGTGCTCCACCACTCTCCTCCTGATGATCTTCTCCATGACTTTGGATACTATACACGTTAGTGACATAGGTCTGTAGTTTAATGCCTCGAGTCTGTCTCCTTTTTTAAATATTGGGACTACATTTGCCATCTTCCTTACCTCAGGGAGTTGTCCAGCTTCAATGGATGTGTTGAAGATCTTTGTTAGTGGCACACACAGCATCTCTGCTCCCTCTCTAAGGACCCACGGAGAGATGTTTTCTGGTCCCACCGCCTTTGAGGTATCAAGTTCACACAGCAGCTTCTTCACCTCCTCCTCGGTTATGTGAACCTCATCCAGCACTTGTTGGTATACCTCTCTGTTCTGATTTCCTGGAGACCTACTGGTTTCCACTGTAAATACTTCCTTAAATCTCGTGTCGAGCTCCTCACATACCTCTTGGTAGTTTCTTGTGAACTCCCCATCAGACTTCCTCAATCTGATTACCTGATCCTTTACAGTTGTTTTCCTCCTTATGTGGCTATACAACAGCTTTGGGTCAGACTTGACTTTCGTTGCTATGTCATTTTCGTATTGTCGCTGAGCCTCCCTTCCTATCTGTGCATATTCATTTCTGGCTCTTAGGCTGAACTCTTTATTTCCCTGGGTCCTTTGTCTTCTGTATCTTTTCCATTCTCTAGAACACCTAGTTTTTGCCTCCCTAAACCTTTGGGTGAACCAAGTACTCGTTCTGATCTTCCCATTATTTCTGTTTCTCTTGGGAACAAACCTCTCCTCTGCCTCCTGGGATTTTGTTGTCACATAGTCCATCATTTATTTTACTGGTTTTCCTGCCAGTTCTCTCTCCCACTGAACGTCTTGCAGGAAGTTCCTCATGCCTGAGTAGTTCCCCCTTTTGTAGTTTGGTTTTCCAATCCTATTAATGCTACTCTCTCCACTTGTAGCTCAACTATGATCTCTGGCTCCTAGGGGCATTTCATACATGATATCCTCGATGTCCGAACTACTCAAGGTGAATACAAGGTCCAGTCTTGCAGGATAATCCTCACCTCTCTCTCTGGTAGTGTCCTCACCATGCTGATGCATGAGGTTTTCAAGTACCACATCCATTATCTTGGCTCTCCATATTTCGGGGCCCCCATGGGGCTCCAGGTTTTCCCAGTCAATCTCCTTGTGACTGAAATCACCCATAACTAGTAACTTTGCTCCCCCCATGTGAGCTGTGTGTATATGTGTGTGTGTGCGTGTGTGTGTGAGTGTGTACTTACCTAGTTGTACTCACCTAGTTGAGGCTGCAGGGGTCGAGTTCAAGCTCCTGGCCCCACCTCTTCACTGGTCGCTACTAGGTCACTTTCCCTGAACCGTGAGCTTTATCATACCTCTGCTCAAAGCTATGTATGGCTCCTGCCTCCACTACATCGCTTCCCAAACTATTCCACTTACTGACTACTCTGTGGCTGAAGAAATACTTCTTTACATCCCTGTGATTCATCTGTGTCTTCAACTTCCAACTGTGTCCCCTTGTTGCTGTGTCCCATCTCTGGAACATCCTGTCTTTGTCCACCTTTTCAATTCCTCTCAGTATTTTGTATGTCGTTATCATGTCCCCCCTACCTCTTCTGTCCTCCAGTGTCGTCAGGTTGATTTCCCTTAACCTCGAAGAACATACCTCTTAGCTCTGGGACTAGTCTTGTTGCAAACCTTTGCACTTTCTCTAGTTTCTTTACGTGCTTGGATAGGTGTGGGTTCCAAACTGGTGCCGCATACTCCAATATGGGCCTAACGTACACGGTGTACAGGGTCCTGAACGATTCCTTATTAAGATATCGGAATGCTGTTCTGAGGTTTGCTAGGCGCTCATATGCTGCAGCAGTTATTTGGTTGATGTGCGCTTCAGGAGATATGCCTGGTGTTATACTCGCCCCAAGATCTTTTTCCTTGAGTGAGGTTTGTAGTCTCTGGCCCCCTAGACTGTACTCCATCTGCGGTCTTCTTTGCCCTTCCCAAATCTTCATGACTTTGCACATCGTGGGGTTGGACTCCATGAGCCAGTTACTGGACCAGGTCTGCAGCCTGTCCAGATCCCTTTGTAGTTCTGCCTGGTCTTCGATCGAATGAATTCTTCTCATCAACTTATCGTCATCTGCAAACAGGGACACCTCGGAGTCTATTCCTTCCGTCATGTCGTTCACAAATACCAGAAACAGCACTTGTCCTAGGACTGACCCCTGTGGGACCCCGGTGGTCACAGGTGCCTACTCTGACACCTCGCCATGTACCATGACTCGCTGCTGTCTTCCTGACAAGTATTCCCTGATCCATTGTAGTGCCTTCCCTGTTATCCCTGCTTGGTCCTCCAGTTTTTGCACTAATCTCTTGTGTGGAACTGTGTCAAAAGCCTTCTTCCAGTCCAAGAAAATGCAATCCACCCACCCCTCTCTCTCTTGTCTTACTGCTGTCACCATGTCATAGAACTCCAGTAGGTTTGTGACACAGGATTTCACGTCTATGAAACCATGTTGGCTGCTGTTGATGAGATCATTCCTTTCTAGGTGTTCCACCAGTCTTCTCCTGATAATCTTCTCCATGACTTTACATACTATACACGTCAGTGACACTGGTCTGTCGTTTAGTGCTTCATGTCTGTCTCCTTTTTTAAAAATTGGGACTACATTTGCTGTCTTCCATGCTTCAGGCAATCTCCCTGTTTCAATAGATGTATTGAATATTGTTGTTAGGGGTACATATAGCGCCTCTGCTCCCTCTCTCAGGACCCATGTTGAGATGTTATCCGGCCCCATTGCCTTTCAGGTATCTAGCTCACTCAGAAGCCTCTTCACTTCTTCCTCGGTTGTGTGTACTGTGTCCAGCACTTGGTAGTTTGCCCCACGTCTCCGTCTTTCTGGAGCCCCTTCTGTCTCCTCTGTGAACATTCTTTGAATCTCTTGTTGAGTTCCTCACATACTTCATGGTCATTTCTTGTTGTCTCTCCTCCTTCATTCCTTAGCCTGATTACCTGGTCCTTGACTGTTGTTTTCCTCCTGACGTGGCTGTATAACAGTTTCTGGTCAGATTTGGCTTTCGCTGCTATGTCGTTTTCATATTGCCGTTGGGCCTCCTTTCTTATCTGTACATATTCATTTCTGGCTCTACGACTGCTCTCCTTATTCTACTGGGTCCTTTGCCTTCTATATTTCTTCCATTCCCTAGCACACTTGGTTTTTGCCTCCCTGCACCTTTGGGTGAACCATGGGCTCATCCTGGCTTTTGTATTATTCCTGTTGGGTGCAAACCTCTCCTCAGCCTCCTTGCACATTGTTGCTACATATTCCATCATCTCATTAACTGGCTTCCCTGCCAGTTCTCTGTCCCATTGAACCCCGTTCAGGAAGTTCCTCATTCCCGTGTAGTCCCCTTTCTTATAGTTTGGCTTCATTCGCCCTGGCCTTCCTGCTTCCCCCTCCACTTGTAGCTCTACTGTGTATTCGAAGCTTAAAACCACATGATTGCTGGCCCCAAGGGGTCTTTCATATGTGATGTCTTCAATATCTGCACTACTCAAGGTGAATACTAAGTCCAGTCTTGCTGGTTCATCCTCTCCTCTCTCTCTTGTAGTGTTCCTTACATGTTGGTACATGAAGTTTTCCAGTACCACCTCCATCATCTTAGCCCTCCATGTATCTTGGCCCCAATGTGGCTCCAAGTTCTCCCAATCGATCTCCTTGTGGTTAAAGTCGCCCATGATCAGGAGCTTTGCCCTACATGCATGAGCTCTTCTGGCCACTGCAGCCAGTGTGTCAACCATCGCTCTATTGCTCTCGTCATACTCTTGCCTTGGCCTCCTGCTGTTCTGTGGTGTGTTATACATCACTGCAATTACCACCTTGGGACCTCCAGAGTGAAGCGTTCCCACTATGTAAACGCTTGCTTCTCCATTGTCTCCTCTCTCCAACTCATCAAAATGACCAGCAGTGCCACTCCTCAAACCCCCCCCCCCTGTTCCCTCTGTCTTTCCTCAGTATCTGGTATCCCGTTGGAAAGATGGCATCTGTTATCATACCTGTAAGCTTGGTTTCTGTGAGAGCTATGATGTCCGGTGATGTCTCTTTGACTCTTTCGTGCCAATCCTCTCACTTATTTGTTATTCCATCAGTGTTTGTGTACCATACCTTAAGTTTCCTTTCCAACACTGTGGTTTGGGGGCCTGTAAGGGTGGGAGACCTGGTAGCATACTGTGGGATTCTATAGCTGGGTGTTGGGTGGAGGCTGTTGGTATGGATTGTATTGTGTGTTGGGATGGTGTGATAGGTTGTGGGGCTCTGAGGATAGTTGTGTGTTTGCTTGCCCTTGCTGCTCTGTTCTGCTCTGATTGACCTCGGCTGGTTCCATCCTTGTCTCCTTTCCTAGCTCCTTTCGCTTTTTTTGTCCTCTCCCTCAGCTGCTGTCGTTCTGTTTGTGTTCTGTCTCTGTCTAGGAACACCCTTTTGTACTCTTCCGAGTATTTCAACCATGGTTTCTCTTGAAGAATCCTGTTCCACACTGTTTCTATCCAGAGAATCAGCTTGATCAGTCGTTTTCTCCCCTTCAAGTACCCCCCTATTCTCTGAAAATTTACAATCTCGTCCATGTCTTCTCCACCTATTTCTGTGATGATGTTCTCAATCTCTGTTCTTTCTGCCTGCTGTCTTTCAGTGTGTGTCCTTTCCTCTCTCTCCCGAAGCCCATGGATAAACACTGATTTTGCCCTTTCCTCCTCCCATTGCTTCTCCCTCTGTGACTCTGGTTCCTGTCTGTACATGGTCATTTTCTCCCTGGATTTTTCCAGTGGCTCTTGGTAGCATGGTTGTGCCTCTGCATTCGACCTATCACCCTCTCTATCTGCACCCAGCTGCTCTTCCCTTTCGCTCCTTGGCCCTTCTTGGCAGGCTGATATAACCTTAGGATAATTCATATCTCCTTCCTTCCTGTTCGGCCTCTCAGCTTCATATGCTGTGTCTTCTCTGGTCACTGTCCCTGTAACTTGCTTCAGCCTGCTTACCTCATCTTCTAGGACCCTTATCCTGGCTACTGCAGTTCGACTTGTGCCTCCCAATTCTTCCTCTCCTTTTCCAACCTCTTTCCAATTTCACAGAAAGCTCTTTCTCCATTTTTTCAGAAAGCTCTCCTAATTTTCTCATCAACTGCTCTTCCATCCACTCCTCTCTATCAGAACCATTCTCATCTGATCCCTGATTCCTGCGAGTCCCCACCCATGTGTGTGTGTGTGCATGTGTGTGTGTGTGCGTGTGTGTGTGTGTGTATGTGATGTGTGTGTGTGTGTGTGTGTGTGTGTGTGTGTGTATGTGTGTGTGTGTGTGTGTGTGTGTGTGTGTGTGTGTGTGTGTGTGTGTGTGTGTGTGTGTGTTGTGTGTGTGTGTGTGTGTGTGTGTGTGTGTGTGTGTGTGTGTGTGTGTGTGTGTGTGTGTGTGTGTGTGTGTGTGTGTGTGTGTGTGTGTGTGTGTGTGTGTGTGTTATCATTGTTTGGCAGTCAATGACAGAGGTTAGGATTTTCCTGGCTAAAAGAATAACTGTTTCTGTCTGTTGTATCTACTGGGTATGTATCCCTGACTGTTGTTTCTACTGGGTATGTATCTCTGACAGCTCTGTCTACTGTGCCTGCCTTCTCATGTATCCTGCTGTGTTTCTATCTCTCTTGAAGTCGTTATCAAGGTCTACGGTGTTGGTCGCTCCTTCGAGGTCCTACGCGTTGAGCCTTCCAGAGAAGTGTCTTCCAACCTGTCGTCCTAAGAAGGAAGGTCGAGGGAGAGGGAGAGGGAGCAGGAGGAAGGTGGCAGCAGGTAGACGTAGTCTGGTAGATAGTTCGGCTTACTTAGTCCAAACATGATCATTGTGACAGAGAGTGAAAGCAAGAACTAGCGTTACCGGTACAAGGACAATCACAACATAATACAGAAAAGTCTTCTCGGTTTTGCAACAAAGTCTTCTCGATTTTGCAACAAAGTCTTCCCGGTTTTTACAACAAAATCTTCCCGGTTTTAAAACAAAGTCTTCTCGATTTTGCAACAAAGTTTTCTCGGTTTTGTAACAGTCTTCACGGATTTTCAACAAAATCTTCTCGGTTTTTCAACAAAGTCTTCCCGGTTTTCTGACGATGTCTGTTACATATCAGATTGTTTTCATACACAGATATGTAAATCTTTTACATATTTACAAATAAAGTATATTGATCCGTGGATATGATTTATTTTTACGATTTAAATTTGCGATTCTTTGCAGATGACAGCCTCACTACCCTCCTTACCTCCGACCACCCCGCCCACCCCGCCCACCGCCCCGCCCGCCGCCTGCCCATCCGGCCGCCCCATCCGGCCGGCCATCAGTTTAATCTGGACATGAATCAACATGTCACATTCGTCATATTCGCAGCTGATAAACTGACGGGACGCTGACCATCAATCTCGTGCTCATACCTGTGTGATTTACAGTGTTTGTGTGTGTACTCACCAATTTGTGGTTGCATGGGTTGAGTCGTAGCTCCTGGCCCCGCCTCTTCACTGATCGCTACTAGGTCCTCTCTCTTTCCCTGCTCCATGTGCTTTATCATACCTCGTCTTAAAACTTTGTATGGTTTCTGTCTCCACTACGTCACTATCCAGGCTGTTACACTTCCTGACAACTTTGTGACTGAAGAAATACTTCCTAACATCCCTTTTATGTGTCCCATCTCTGGTACATCCTGTCTTTGTCCACCCTTTCAATTCCTCGCAGTATTTTATATGTCGTTATTATGTCTTCCCTAACCCTTCTGTCCTCCAGTGTCGTCAGGCCGATTTCCCTTAATCTTTCCTCATAGGACATTTCCCTTAGCTCTGGAACTAGCCTTGCTGCAAACCTTTGCACTTTCTCTAATTTCTTGACATGCCTGACCAGGTGCGGGTTCCAAACTGGTGCTGCATACTCCAGTATGGGCCTGACGTACACGGTGTACAGAGTCTTGAACGATTCCTTATTGAGGTATCGGAACGCTATTCTTAGGTTTGCCAGGCGCCCATATGGTGCAGCAGTTATCTGGTTGATGGGCGCCTTAGGAGATGTGCTCGGTATTATACTCACCCCAAGATCATTTTCTTTCTTTCTTTGGGGGGTAAGTGAAGAGCACAGTTTACGTACCACCTCTACCTGCAACCCTGGAGGAGCTGAAAGTTTCGATCACTGAAGCAGTTCGATTGATAACACCAGATATGCTGCAGAGCGTCTGGACCAAACTGCACTATCACATCGATGTTTGCCGAGCAACCAGAGGGGCGCACATTGAGTGTCTTTAATGCTATTCTATACCACATGACACTGAATGAAATCCTGCATCTGAAGCTACTAACTGTGGAAGACTATTACAATAAAGTTACATGTTTGAAACCTGTTTGAAATCAGGGAATGTTTTTGTGCACACACTGTATGTATATATATATATATATATATATATATACATATATATATATATATATATATATATATATATATATATATATATATATATATATATATTTATTTTTTTTTTTTTTTATTATCACACCGGCCGATTCCCACCAAGGCAGGGTGGCCCGAAAAAGAAAAACTTTCACCATCATTCACTCCATCACTGTCTTGCCAGAAGGGTGCTTTACACTACAGTTTTTAAACTGCAACATTAACACCCCTCCTTCAGAGTGCAGGCACTGTACTTCCCATCTCCAGGACTCAAGTCCGGCCTGCCGGTTTCCCTGAATCCCTTCATAAATGTTACTTTGCTCACACTCCAACAGCACGTCAAGTATTAAAAACCATTTGTCTCCATTCACTCCTATCAAACACGCTCACGCATGCCTGCTGGAAGTCCAAGCCCCTCGCACACAAAACCTCCTTTACCCCCTCCCTCCAACCCTTCCTAGGCCGACCCCTACCCCGCCTTCCTTCCACTACAGACTGATACACTCTTGAAGTCATTCTGTTTCGCTCCATTCTCTCTACATGTCCGAACCACCTCAACAACCCTTCCTCAGCCCTCTGGACAACAGTTTTGGTAATCCCGCACCTCCTCCTAACTTCCAAACTACGAATTCTCTGCATTATATTCACACCACACATTGCCCTCAGACATGACATCTCCACTGCCTCCAGCCTTCTCCTCGCTGCAACATTCATCACCCACGCTTCACACCCATATAAGAGCGTTGGTAAAACTATACTCTCATACATTCCCCTCTTTGCCTCCAAGGACAAAGTTCTTTGTCTCCACAGACTCCTAAGTGCACCACTCACTCTTTTTCCCTCATCAATTCTATGATTCACCTCATCTTTCATAGACCCATCCGCTGACACGTCCACTCCCAAATATCTGAATACATTCACCTCCTCCATACTCTCTCCCTCCAATCTGATATTCAATCTTTCATCACCTAATCTTTTTGTTATCCTCATAACCTTACTCTTTCCTGTATTCACCTTTAATTTTCTTCTTTTGCACACCCTACCAAATTCATCCACCAATCTCTGCAACTTCTCTTCAGAATCTCCCAAGAGCACAGTGTCATCAGCAAAGAGCAGCTGTGACAACTCCCACTTTGTGTGTGATTCTTTGTCTTTTAACTCCACGCCTCTTGCCAAGACCCTCGCATTTACTTCTCTTACAACCCCATCTATAAATATATTAAACAACCACGGTGACATCACACATCCTTGTCTAAGGCCTACCTTTACTGGGAAAAAATTTCCTTCTTTCCTACATACTCTAACTTGAGCCTCACTATCCTCGTAAAAACTCTTCACTGCTTTCAGTAACCTACCTCCTACACCATACACTTGCAACATCTGCCACATTGCCCCCCTATCCACCCTGTCATATGCCTTTTCCAAATCCATAAATGCCACAAAGACCTCTTTAGCCTTATCTAAATACTGTTCACTTATATGTTTCACTGTAAACACCTGGTCCACACACCCCCTACCTTTCCTAAAGCCTCCTTGTTCATCTGCTATCCTATTCTCCGTCTTACTCTTAATTCTTTCAATTATAACTCTACCATACACTTTACCAGGTACACTCAACAGACTTATCCCCCTATAATTTTTGCACTCTCTTTTATCCCCTTTGCCTTTATACAAAGGAACTATGCATGCTCTCTGCCAATCCCTAGGTACCTTACCCTCTTCCATACATTTATTAAATAATTGCACCAACCACTCCAAAACTATATCCCCACCTGCTTTTAACATTTCTATCTTTATCCCATCAATCCCGGCTGCCTTACCCCCTTTCATTTTGCCTACTGCCTCACGAACTTCCCCCACACTCACAACTGGCTCTTCCTCACTCCTACAAGATGTTATTCCTCCTTGCCCTATACACGAAATCACAGCTTCCCTATCTTCATCAACATTTAACAATTCCTCAAAATATTCCTTCCATCTTCCCAATACCTCTAACTCTCCATTTAATAACTCTCCTCTCCTATTTTTAACTGACAAATCCATTTGTTCTCTAGGCTTTCTTAACTTGTTAATCTCACTCCAAAACTTTTTCTTATTTTCAACAAAATTTGTTGATAACATCTCACCCACTCTCTCATTTGCTCTCTTTTTACATTGCTTCACCACTCTCTTAACTTCTCTCTTTTTCTCCATATACTCTTCCCTCCTTGCATCACTTCTACTTTGTAAAAACTTCTCATATGCTAACTTTTTCTCCCTTACTACTCTCTTTACATCATCATTCCACCAATCGCTCCTCTTCCCTCCTGCACCCACTTTCCTGTAACCACAAACTTCTGCTGAACACTCTAACACTACATTTTTAAACCTACCCCATACCTCTTCGACCCCATTGCCTATGCTCTCATTAGCCCATCTATCCTCCAATAGCTGTTTATATCTTACCCTAACTGCCTCCTCTTTTAGTTTATAAACCTTCACCTCTCTCTTCCCTGATGCTTCTATTCTCCTTGTATCCCATCTACCTTTTACTCTCAGTGTAGCTACAACTAGAAAGTGATCTGATATATCTGTGGCCCCTCTATAAACATGTACATCCTGAAGTCTACTCAACAGTCTTTTATCTACCAATACATAATCCAACAAACTACTGTCATTTCGCCCTACATCATATCGTGTATACTTATTTATCCTCTTTTTCTTAAAATATGTATTACCTATAACTAAACCCCTTTCTATACAAAGTTCAATCAAAGGGCTCCCATTATCATTTACACCTGGCACCCCAAACTTACCTACCACACCCTCTCTAAAAGTTTCTCCTACTTTAGCATTCAAGTCCCCTACCACAATTACTCTCTCACTTGGTTCAAAGGCTCCTATACATTCACTTAACATCTCCCAAAATCTCTCTCTCTCCTCTGCATTCCTCTCTTCTCCAGGTGCATACACGCTTATTATGACCCACTTCTCGCATCCAACCTTGACTTTAATCCACATAATTCTTGAATTTACACATTCATATTCTCTTTTCTCCTTCCATAACTGATCATTTAACATTACTGCTACCCCTTCCTTTGCTCTAACTCTCTCAGATACTCCAGATTTAATCCCATTTATTTCCCCCCACTGAAACTCTCCTACCCCCTTCAGCTTTGTTTCGCTTAGGGCCAGGACATATATATATATCTATATATATCTATATCTATAGATATATGTGTGTGTGTGTGTGCAAAACAACCACTGTGAAAGAATAGAGAAGTTCCAAGCGCTTTTGTGACTACTCACATTATCAAGGAACAATGAAAGTAAAGCATCAAAGGAAGGTATATAAAGAGGTAGCCCACAACTCACTATCAGATCCCACAACAACGAGACACCTGACGCGAGACAGTAGGCCCACCGGCCGAACTAGACAGGTCCTTCATACAGCCCACCAGCAAACTATTCTACCCAAGAAATAAGAATTTTAAAAAATTATTATTTGTCCAATGTATTATTAAATTCTTCCCAAATTCTATTAATTATAAATGGATCTAATTTATATAAACCAAAGGAAATATTCATATTATTGTCAAAACTGCTTTTTATGAAACAAGATTCAATTATATTCCTGTCGACCATGGACTTGCTTGATACTACTTTCTCAACTTTTTGAAAATCAATTGGATGGTTAAAATCTCTTACATGAATAAATAGAGCATTGGAATCTTGTCCAGTTCTAATGCTATATTTATGTTGTTTTAATCTTAGTTCGAGATTTTTACCAGTTTGACCGTAATAAACTTTATTGCAAATTTTACAAGGAATCTTACAGACACATCCATCAGCATTTTGGGGGGGAATTCTTTATCAAAAGTTTTTTTTACTGTATCAAGATTTTTGAATGCAACTTTAATATTAAATGTCTTAAGAAGAGAAGGCATATCAACCAAGCTTTCATGGTAAGGGAGAACCATCATATTTTTAGTTGAATAAAGCTGGTTGTCCCTTTTTGGATTGTAAAAAGTATTTCTAGCAACTTTAAAAGATTTATCAATTACATTTCTTGGGTATTTCAAATCATTACCTATTTCATAAATTTTGGATACTTCCTCATCTATGAACTCTGGACTACAAATTCGTAAAGCTCTCAAAAACATTGATGAGAAAACAGACAGTTTAACTCTATCTTGATGGGAAGAATAATAGTGGTCATAGGAACAGTTATTTGTAGGTTTTTCTGTAAATTTTAAATTTGAATTCATTATTACCCTTAATAATTAAAACATCTAGAAAAGGCAATGAGTTATTTTAAACTTTGCATTGTTGATGCAAAATTTGTATTTAATGATAAGTTTTACACTCAGAAGTTTGGTATGGCAATGAGAAATCCTCTTTCACCTGTTCTTAGTAACCTATACATGGAATTTTTTGAAACAAGACTGCTTAACACAATCCTCCCTAATAGAGCTAAGTGGTTCAGATATGTTGATGATATTTTGTGTCTTATGCCCAAAAATGTAGATGTACACCATTTCCTTGGAAAATTAAATAGCTTAGCCCATTCTATAATTTTTACTGTTGAATTTGAAGAAAATAACTCATTGCCTTTTCTAGATGTTTTAATTATTAAGGGTAATAATGAATTCAAATTTAAAATTTACAGAAAAACCTACAAATAACTATTCCTATGTCCACTATTATTCTTCCCATCAAGATAGAGTTAAACTGTCTGTTTTCTCATCAATGTTTTTGAGAGCTTTACGAATTTGTAGTCCAGAGTTCATAGATGAGGAAATATCCAAAATTTATGAAATAGGCAATGATTTGAAATGCCCAAGAAATGTAATTGATAAATCTTTTAAAGTTGCTAGAAATACTTTTTACAATCCAAAAAGGGACAACCAGCCTTATTCAACTAAAAATATCTTGGTTCTCCCTTACCATGAAAACTTGGTTGATATGCCTTCTCTTCTTAAGACTTTTAATATTAAAGTTGTATTCAAAAATCTTGATATAGTAAAAAAACTTTTGATGAAGAATTCCCCCCAAAATGCTGATGGATGTGTCTATAAGATTCCTTGTAAAATTTGCGATAAAGTTTATTACGGTCAAACTGGTAAAAATCTCGAACTAAGATTAAAACAACATAAATATAGCATTAGAACTGGACAAGATTCCAATGCTCTATTTATTCATGTAAGCGATTTTAACCATCCAATTGATTTTCAAAAAGTTGAGAAAGTTGTATCAAGCAAGTCCATTGTCGACAGGAATATCATTGAATCTTGTTTCATAAAAAGCAGTTTTGACAATAATATGAATATTTCCTTTGGTTTATATAAATTAGATCCATTTATAATTAATAGAATTTGGGAAGAATTTAATAATACATTGGACAAATAATAATTTTTTAAATTTCTTATTTCTTGGGTAGAATAGTTTGCTGGTGGGCTGTATGAAGGACCTGTCTAGTTCGGCCGGTGGGCCTACTGTCTCGCGTCAGGTGTCTCGTTGTTGTGGGATCTGATAGTGAGTTGTGGGCTACCTCTTTATATACCTTCCTTTGATGCTTTACTTTCATTGTTCCTTGATAATGTGAGTAGTTTCAAAAGCGCTTGGAACTTCTCTATTCTTGCACAGTGGTTGTTTTGCATATTCTGAAATCACCTGTTTACTGTGATCTTATTGCATATATATATATATATATATATATATATATATATATATATATATATATATATATATATATATATATATATATATATATATATATATATATATATATATATAAATAAATAAATAAATATATAAATATATATATATATAAATATATATATATATATATATATATATATATATATATATATATATATATACATATATATATATATATATATATATATATATATATATATATATATATATATATATATATATATATATATATATGTATATATATATATATATTTATTTATTTATTTATTTATTTATTTATTTTTCTATGTTTTTTCAGATATTGCACTTATTGAGTTGGGAAAGAGGGTCCCGACGCGGGTGTTGTGTGTGTTGTTGTTGCTGCTGCTGCTGTTGTTGTTGTTGTTGTTGTTGTTGTTGTTGTTGTTGTTGTTGTTGTTGTTGTTGTTGTTGTTGGGAGCGCTGGCTACAGTTTCTTCATAACATTGATCAAGTTCTTTATTCATTATTATATTCATCTTGGCTTTCTTCTTCAGACTGGCTGCTGCTGGCTGCTGCTGGCTGCTGCTGGTTGCTGCTGGCTGCTGCTGGCTGCTGCTGGCTGCTGCTGGATGCTGCTGGATGCTGCTGGCTGCTGCTGGCTGCTGCTGGATGCTCCTGGATGCCATTGGATGCCATTGGATGCTGCTATCAAAACAGATGTTCTCTCGGAGTCCCTTGAACAGTTAAATTCTTCCTCGACATTCACTGTAGAAGTTGTTGTTGTATCATGGATGTAGAAGTGTGCTGAGTACTTTGCAGCAGTCAGTGGTGTAACTAGTTGACCAGGTTAACACTGACACAGTGACACATAATGTTACATCAGCCTGGGAGTATTGCATCAGTCAAAACTATTTAGATTTGGAGTTCCAAATGTTATTATAAAGGAAATATATTAGAGACCAGAGTTTCTTTCACTAAAGCGTGCAGTAGTTTGCATATTAATAACAAAGCATGGCACAATACAGTGACTGGAATAATGCACAAATAACCCGCTCCTACTCTCTGTGGGCCCCTAGCTACCTTGTGGGCCCCTAGCTCCCTTGTGGGCCCCTAGCTCCCTTGTGGGACCCTAGCTCCCTTGTGGGCCTCTAGCTCTCTTGTGGGACCCTAGCTCCCTTGTGGGACCCTTGCTCCCTTGTGGGCCCCTAGCTCCCTTGTGGGACCCTAGCTCCCTTGTGGGACCCTAGCTCCCTTGCAGTGCTTCCTTAGTATTTGACTACCTCCACTACCTCCACTACCTCCACTACGACCTCTCTTGCTTCCGTCCCTGTCTACATTGTGGGTCACAGTAACTTGCTCCTGGAGAACTCCACTTGTGACCTATCATAAGAACATTGTAGGTCACAGTAACTTGCTCCTGGAGAACTCCACTTGTGACCTCTCACAAGAACATTGTAGGTCACAGTAACTTGCTCCTGGAGAACTCCACTTGTGACCTCTCACAATAACATTGTAGGTCACAGTAACTTGCTCCTGGAGAACTCCACTTGTGACCTCTCACAAGAACATTGTAGGTCACAGTAACTTGCTCCTGGAGAACTCCACTTGTGACCTCTCACAAGAACATTGTGGGTCACAGTAACTTGCTCTTGGAGAACTCCACTTGTGACCTCTCACAAGAACATTGTGG